>NW_027469314.1:0-221967 GCF_051020765.1 Lasioglossum baleicum | reverse complement strand
CGCACGTGTTTTTACTCGACTAGCCTGCGGGATGCATCCTCTCGCACGTGTTTTTACTCGACTAGCCTGCGGGATGCATCCTCTCGCACGTGTTTTTACTCGACTAGCCTGCGGGATGCATCCTCTCGCACGTGTTTTTGCTCGACTAGCCATGCGCATCCCAAAAAACCTAGCATGCGCATCCCACAAAACCTGCGCATGCGCATCCCACAAAACCTCGCACGTGTTTTTACTCGACTAGCCTGCGGGATGCATCCTCTCGCACGTGTTTTTTGCTCGACTAGCCCGCGGGATGCATCCTCTCGCACGTGTTTTTACTCGACTAGCCTGCGGATGCATCCTCTCGCACGTGTTTTTACTCGACTAGCCTGCGGGATGCATCCTCTCGCACGTGTTTTTACTCGACTAGCCTGCGGGATGCATCCTCTCGCACGTGTTTTTGCTCGACTAGCCTGCGGGATGCATCCTCTCGCACGTGTTTTTGCTCGACTAGCCTGCGGGATGCATCCTCTCGCACGTGTTTTTACTCGACTAGCCTGCGGGATGCATCCTCTCGCACGTGTTTTTACTCGACTAGCCTGCGGGATGCATCCTCTCGCACGTGTTTTTACTCGACTAGCCTGCGGGATGCATCCTCTCGCACGTGTTTTTGCTCGACTAGCCTGCGGGATGCATCCTCTCGCACGTGTTTTTACTCGACTAGCCTGCGGGATGCATCCTCTCGCACGTGTTTTTGCTCGACTAGCCTGCGGGATGCATCCTCTCGCACGTGTTTTTGCTCGACTAGGCATGCGCATCCCAAAAAACCTGCGCATGCGCATCCCACAAAACCTCGCACGTGTTTTTACTCGACTAGCCTGCGGGATGCATCCTCTCGCACGTGTTTTTACTCGACTAGCCTGCGGGATGCATCCTCTCGCACGTGTTTCTACTCGACTAGCCTGCGGGATGCATCCTCTCGCACGTGTTTTTACTCGACTAGCCTGCGGGATGCATCGTCTCGCACGTGTTTTTACTCGACTAGCCTGCGGGATGCATCCTCTCGCACGTGTTTTTGCTCGACTAGCCATGCGCATCCCAAAAAATCTGCGCATGCGCATCCCACAAAACCTGCGCATGCGCATCCCACAAAACCTCGCACGTGTTTGTGCTCGACTAGCCTGCGGATGCATCCTTTCGCACGTGTTTTTACTCGACTAGCCTGCGGGGATGCATCCTCTCGCACGTGTTTTTGCTCGACTAGCCTGCGGGATGCATCCTCCCGCACGTGTTTTTGCTCGACTAGCCTGCGGGATGCATCCTCTCGCACGTGTTTTTGCTCGACTAGCCTGCGGGATGCATCCTCTCGCACGTGTTTTTACTCGACTACCCTGCGGGATGCATCCTCTCGCACGTGTTTTTGCTCGACTAGCCATGCGCATCCCAAAAAACCTGCGCATGCGCATCCCAAAAAAACCTGCGCATGCGCATCCCAAAAAACCTGCGCATGCGCATCCCACAAAACCTGCGTATGCGCATCCCACAAAACTCGCACGTGTTTTTACTCGACTAGCCTGCGGGATGCATCCTCTCGCACGTGTTTTTACTCGACTAGCCTGCGGGATGCATCCTCTCGCACGTGTTTTTACTCGACTAGCCTGCGGGATGCATCCTCTCGCACGTGTTTTTACTCGACTAGCCTGCGGGATGCATCCTCTCGCACGTGTTTTTGCTCGACTAGCCATGCGCATCCCAAAAAACCTACGCATGCGCATCCCACAAAACCTGCGCATGCGCATCCCACAAAACCTCGCACGTGTTTTTACTCGACTAGCCTGCGGGATGCATCCTCTCGCACGTGTTTTTGCTCGACTAGCCCGCGGGATGCATCCTCTCGCACGTGTTTTTACTCGACTAGCCTGCGGGATGCATCCTCTCGCACGTGTTTTTACTCGACTAGCCTGCGGGATGCATCCTCTCGCACGTGTTTTTACTCGACTAGCCTGCGGGATGCATCCTCTCGCACGTGTTTTTGCTCGACTAGCCTGCGGGATGCATCCTCTCGCACGTGTTTTTGCTCGACTAGCCTGCGGGATGCATCCTCTCGCACGTGTTTTTACTCGACTAGCCTGCGGGATGCATCCTCTCGCACGTGTTTTTTGCTCGACTAGGCATGCGCATCCCAAAAAACCTGCGCATGCGCATCCCAAAAAACCTGCGCATGCGCATCCCACAAAACCTGCGCATGCGCATCCCACAAAACCTCGCACGTGTTTTTACTCGACTAGCCTGCGGGATGCATCCTCTCGCACGTGTTTTTACTCGACTAGCCTGCGGGATGCATCCTCTCGCACGTGTTTCTACTCGACTAGCCTGCGGGATGCATCCTCTCGCACGTTGGTTTTTTACTCGACTAGCCTGCGGGATGCATCGTCTCGCACGTGTTTTTACTCGACTAGCCTACGGGATGCATCCTCTCGCACGTGTTTTTGCTCGAGTAGCCATGCGCATCCCAAAAAACCTGCGCATGCGCATCCCACAAAACCTGCGCATGCGCATCCCACAAAACCTCGCACGTGTTTTTACTCGACTAGCCTGCGGGATGCATCCTCTCGCACGTGTTTTTACTCGACTAGCCTGCAGGATGCATCCTCTCGCACGTGTTTTTACTCGACTAGCCTGCGGGATGCATCCTCTCGCACGTGTTTTTGCTCGACTAGCCATTCACATCCCAAAAAACCTGCGCATGCGCATCCCAAAAAACCAGCGCATGCGCATCCCACAAAACCTCGCACGTGTTTTTACTCGACTAGCCTGCGGGATGCATCCTCTCGCACGTGTTTTTACTCGACTAGCCTGCGGGATGCATCCTCTCGCACGTGTTTTTACTCGACTAGCCTGCGGGATGCATCCTCTCGCACGTGTTTTTACTCGACTAGCCTGCGGGAAGCATCCTCTTGCACGTGTTTTTACTCGACTAGCCTGCGGGATGCATCCTCGCGCACGTGTTTTTGCTCGACTAGCCTGCGGGATGCATCCTCTCGCACGTGTTTTTGCTCGACTAGCCTGCGGGATGCATCCTCTCGCACGTGTTTTTGCTCGACTAGCCTGCGGGACGCATCCTCTCGCACGTGTATTTACTCGACTAGCCTGCGGGATGCATCCTCTCGCACGTGTTTTTACTGGACTAGCCTGCGGGAAGCATCCTCTTGCACGTGTTTTGACTCGACTAGCATGCGGGATGCATCCTCTCGCACGTGTTTTTACTCGACTAGCCTGCGGGAAGCATCCTCTCGCACGTGTTTTTACTCGACTAGCCTGCGGGATGCATCCTCTCGCACGTGTTTTTACTCGACTAGCCTGCGGGATGCATCCTCTCGCACGTGTTTTTACTCGACTAGCCTGCGGGAAGCATCCTCTTGCACGTGTGTTTACTCGACTAGCCTGCGGGATGCATCCTCTCGCACGTGTTTTTACTCGACTAGCCTGCGGGATGCATCCTCTCGCACGTGTTTTTACTCGACTAGCCTGCAGGATGCATCCTCTCGCACGTGTTTTTACTCGACTAGCCTGCGGGATGCATCCTCTCGCACGTGTTTTTGCTCGACTAGCCTGCGGGATGCATCCTCTCGCACGTGTTTTTGCTCGACTAGCCTGCGGGATGCATCCTCTCGCACGTGTTTTTGCTCGACTAGCCTGCGGGATGCATCCTCTCGCACGTGTTTTTGCTCGACTAGCCTGCGGGATGCATCCTCTCGCACGTGTTTTTGCTCGACTAGCCTGCGGGACGCATCCTCTCGCACGTGTTTTTACTCGACTAGCCTGCGGGATGCATCCTCTCGCACGTGTTTTTACTCGACTACCCTGCGGGATGCATCCTCTCGCACGTGTTTTTGCTCGACTAGCCATGCGCATCCCATAAAACCTGCGCATGCGCATCCCACAAAACCTGCGCATGCGCATTCCACAAAACCTGCGCATGCGCATCCCACAAAACCTCGCACGTGTTTTTACCCGACTAGCCTGCGGGATGCATCCTCTCGCACGTGTTTTTACTCGACTAGCCTGCGGGATGCATCCTCTCGCACGTGTTTTTACTCGACTAGCCCGGCGGGATGCATCCTCTCGCACGTGTTTTTACTCGACTAGCCTGCAGGATGCATCCTCTCGCACGTGTTTTTACTCGACTAGCCTGCGGGATGCATCCTCTCGCACGTGTTTTTGCTCGACTAGCCTGCGGGATGCATCCTCTCGCACGTGTTTTTGCTCGACTAGCCTGCGGGATGCATCCTCTCGCACGTGTATTTGCTCGACTAGTCTGCGGGATGCATCCTCTCGCACGTGTTTTTGCTCGACTAGCCTGCGGGATGCATCCTCTCGCACGTGTTTTTGCTCGACTAGCCTGCGGGATGCATCCTCTCGCACGTGTTTTTGCTCGACTAGCCTGCGGGATGCATCCTCTCGCACGTGTTTTTGCTCGACTAGCCATGCGCATCCCAAAAAATCTGCGCATGCGCATCCCACAAAACCTGCGCATGCGCATCCCACAAAACCTCGCACGTGTTTGTGCTCGACTAGCCTGCGGGATGCATCCTTTCGCACGTGTTTTTACTCGACTAGCCTGCGGGATGCATCCTCTCGCACGTGTTTTTGCTCGACTAGCCTGCGGGATGCATCCTCCCGCACGTGTTTTTGCTCGACTAGCCTGCGGGATGCATCCTCTCGCACGTGTTTTTGCTCGACTAGCCTGCGGGATGCATCCTCTCGCACGTGTTTTTACTCGACTACCCTGCGGGATGCATCCTCTCGCACGTGTTTTTACACGACTACCCTGCGGGATGCATCCTCTCGCACGTGTTTTTGCTCGACTAGCCATGCGCATCCCAAAAAACCTGCGCATGCGCATCCCACAAAACCTGCGCATGCGCATCCCACAAAACCTCGCACGTGTTTTTACTCGACTAGCCTGCGGGATGCATCCTCTCGCACGTGTTTTTACTCGACTAGCCTGCAGGATGCATCCTCTCGCACGTGTTTTTACTCGACTAGCCTGCGGGATGCATCCTCTCGCACGTGTTTTTACTCGACTAGCCTGCGGGATGCATCCTCTCGCACGTGTTTTTACTCGACTAGCCTGCGGGATGCATCCTCTCGCACGTGTTTTTACACGACTAGCCTGCGGGATGCATCCTCTCGCACGTGTTTTTACTCGACTAGCCTGCGGGATGCATCCTCTCGCACGTGTTTTTACTCGACTAGCCTGCGGGATGCATCCTCTCGCACGTGTTTTTGCTCGACTAGCCTGCGGGATGCATCCTCTCGCACGTGTTTTTGCTCGACTAGGCATGCGCATCCCAAAAAACCTGCGCATGCGCATCCCAAAAAACCTGCGCATGCGCATCCCAAAAAACCTGCGCATGCGCATCCCACAAAACCTGCGCATGCGCATCCCACAAAACCTCGCACGTGTTTTTACTCGACTAGCCTGCGGGATGCATCCTCTCGCACGTGTTTTTACTCGACTAGCCTGCGGGATGCATCCTCTCGCACGTGTTTTTATTCGACTAGCCTGCGGGATGCATCCTCTCGCACGTGTTTTTACTCGACTAGCCCGGCGGGATGCATCCTCTCGCACGTGTTTTTACTCGACTAGCCTGCAGGATGCATCCTCTCGCACGTGTTTTTACTCGACTAGCCTGCGGGATGCATCCTCTCGCACGTGTTTTTACTCGACTACCCTGCGGGATGCATTCCTCTCGCACGTGTTTTTGCTCGACTAGCCATGCGCATCCAAAAAACCTGCGCATGCGCATCCCAAAAAACCTGCGCATGCGCATCCCACAAAACCTGCGCATGCGAATCCCACAAAACCTCGCACGTGTTTTTACTCGACTAGCCATTGCGCATCCCAAAAAACCTGCGCATGCGCATCCCACAAAACCTGCGCATGCGCATCCCACAAAACCTCGCACGTGTTTTTACTCGACTAGCCTGCGGGATGCATCCTCTCGCACGTGTTTTTACTCGACTAGCCTGCGGGATGCATCCTCTCGCACGTGTTTTTACTCGACTAGCCTGCAGGATGCATCCTCTCGCACGTGTTTTTACTCGACTAGCCTGCGGGATGCATCCTCTCGCACGTGTTTTTGCTCGACTAGCCTGCGGGATGCATCCTCTCGCACGTGTTTTTGCTCGACTAGCCTGCGGGATGCATCCTCTCGCACGTGTTTTTACTCGACTAGCCTGCGGGATTCATCCTCTCGCACGTGTTTTTACTCGACTAGCCTGCGGGATGCATCCTCTCGCACGTGTTTTTGCTCGACTAGCCTGCGGGATGCATCCTCTCGCACGTGTTTTTACTGGACTAGCCTGCGGGAAGCATCCTCTTGCACGTGTTTTGACTCGACTAGCATGCGGGATGCATCCTCTCGCACGTGTTTTTACTCGACTAGCCTGCGGGAAGCATCCTCTCGCACGTGTTTTTACTCGACTAGCCTGCGGGATGCATCCTCTCGCACGTGTTTTTACTCGACTAGCCTGCGGGATGCATCCTCTCGCACGTGTTTTTACTCGACTAGCCTGCGGGAAGCATCCTCTTGCACGTGTTTTTACTCGACTAGCCTGCGGGATGCATCCTCTCGCACGTGTTTTCGCTCGACTAGCCTGCGGGATGCATCCTCTCGCACGTGTTTTTGCTCGACTAGCCTGCGGGATGCATCCTCTCGCACGTGTTTTTACTCGACTAGCCTGCGGGATGCATCCTCTCGCACGTGTTTTTGCTCGACTAGGCATGCGCATCCCAAAAAACCTGCGCATGCGCATCCCAAAAAACCTGCGCATGCGCATCCCACAAAACCTGCGCATGCGCATCCCACAAAACCTCGCACGTGTTTTTACTCGACTAGCCTGCGGGATGCATCCTCTCGCACGTGTTTTTACTCGACTAGCCTGCGGGATGCATCCTCTCGCACGTGTTTTTACTCGACTAGCCTGCAGGATGCATCCTCTCGCACGTGTTTTTACTCGACTAGCCTGCGGGATGCATCCTCTCGCACGTGTTTTTGCTCGACTAGCCTGCGGGATGCATCCTCTCGCACGTGTTTTTGCTCGACTAGCCTGCGGGATGCATCCTCTCGCACGTGTTTTTGCTCGACTAGCCTGCGGGATGCATCCTCTCGCACGTGTTTTTGCTCGACTAGCCTGAAGGATGCATCCTCTCGCACGTGTTTTTGCTCTACTAGCCTGCGGGACGCATCCTCTCGCACGTGTTTTTACTCGACTAGCCTGCGGGATGCATCCTCTCGCACGTGTTTTTACTCGACTACCCTGCGGGATGCATCCTCTCGCACGTGTTTTTGCTCGACTAGCCATGCGCATCCCAAAAAACCTGCGCATGCGCATCCCACAAAACCTCGCACGTGTTTTTACTCGACTAGCCTGCGGGATGCATCCTCTCGCACGTGTTTTTACTCGACTACCCTGCGGGATGCATCCTCTCGCACGTGTTTTTGCTCGACTAGCCATGCGCATCCCATAAAACCTGCGCATGCGCATCCCACAAAACCTGCGCATGCGCATTCCACAAAACCTGCGCATGCGCATCCCACAAAACCTCGCACGTGTTTTTACCCGACTAGCCTGCGGGATGCATCCTCTCGCACGTGTTTTTACTCGACTAGCCTGCGGGATGCATCCTCTCGCACGTGTTTTTACTCGACTAGCCCGGCGGGATGCATCCTCTCGCACGTGTTTTTACTCGACTAGCCTGCAGGATGCATCCTCTCGCACGTGTTTTTACTCGACTAGCCTGCGGGATGCATCCTCTCGCACGTGTTTTTGCTCGACTAGCCTGCGGGATGCATCCTCTCGCACGTGTTTTTGCTCGACTAGCCTGCGGGATGCATCCTCTCGCACGTGTATTTGCTCGACTAGTCTGCGGGATGCATCCTCTCGCACGTGTTTTTGCTCGACTTGCCTGCGGGATGCATCCTCTCGCACGTGTTTTTGCTCGACTAGCCTGCGGGATGCATCCTCTCGCACGTGTTTTTGCTCGACTAGCCTGCGGGATGCATCCTCTCGCACGTGTTTTTGCTCGACTAGCCATACGCATCCCAAAAAACCTGCGCATGCGCATCCCACAAAACCTGCGCATGCGCATCCCACAAAACCTCGCACGTGGTTTTACTCGACTAGCCTGCGGGATGCATCCTCTCGCACGTGTTTTTACTCGACTAGCCTGCGGGATGCATCCTCTCGCACGTGTTTTTACTCGACTAGCCTGCGGGATGCATCCTCTCGCACGTGTTTTTGCTCGACTAGGCATGCGCATCCCAAAAAACCTGCGCATGCGCATCCCAAAAAACCTGCGCATGCGCATCCCACAAAACCTGCGCATGCGCATCCCACAAAACCTCGCACGTGTTTTTACTCGACTAGCCTGCGGGATGCATCCTCTCGCACGTGTTTTTACTCGACTAGCCTGCGGGATGCATCCTCTCGCACGTGTTTTTACTCGACTAGCCTGCGGGATGCATCCTCTCGCACGTGTTTTTACTCGACTAGCCTGCGGGAAGCATCCTCTCGCACGTGTTTTTACTCGACTAGTCTGCGGGATGCATCCTCTCGCACGTGTTTTTACTCGACTAGCCTGCGGGATGCATCCTCTCGCACGTGTTTTTACTCGACTACCCTGCGGGATGCATCCTCTCGCACGTGTTTTTGCTCGACTAGCCATGCGCATCCCAAAAAACCTGCGCATGCGAATCCCACAAAACCTCGCACGTGTTTTTACTCGACTAGCCATGCGCATCCCAAAAAACCTGCGCATGCGCATCCCAAAAAACCTGCGCATGCGCATCCCACAAAACCTGCGCATGCGCATCCCACAAAACCTCGCACGTGTTTTTACTCGACTAGCCTGCGGGATGCATCCTCTCGCACGTGTTTTTACTCGACTAGCCTGCGGGATGCATCCTCTCGCACGTGTTTTTACTCGACTAGCCTGCAGGATGCATCCTCTCGCACGTGTTTTTACTCGACTAGCCTGCGGGATGCATCCTCTCGCACGTGTTTTTGCTCGACTAGCCTGCGGGATGCATCCTCTCGCACGTGTTTTTGCTCGACTAGCCTGCGGGATGCATCCTCTCGCACGTGTTTTTACTCGACTAGCCTGCGGGATTCATCCTCTCGCACGTGTTTTTACTCGACTAGCCTGCGGGATGCATCCTCTCGCACGTGTTTTTGCTCGACTAGCCTGCGGGATGCATCCTCTCGTACGTGTTTTTACTCGACTAGCCTGCGGGATGCATCCTCCCGCACGTGTTTTTACTCGACTAGCCTGCGGGATGCATCCTCTCGCACGTGTTTTTACTCGACTAGCCTGCAGGATGCATCCTCTCGCACGTGTTTTTACTCGACTAGCCTGCGGGATGCATCCTCTCGCACGTGTTTTTGCTCGACTAGCCTGCAGGATGCATCCTCTCGCACGTGTTTTTACTCGACTAGCCTGCGGGATGCATCCTCTCGCACGTGTTTTTACTCGACTAGCCTGCGGGATGCATCCTCTCGCACGTGTTTTTACTCGACTAGCTTGCGGGATGCATCCTCTCGCACGTGTTTTTACTCGACTAGCCTGCGGGATGCATCCTCTCGCACGTGTTTTTGCTCGACTAGCCTGCGGGATGCATCCTCTCGCACGTGTATTTGCTCGACTAGCCTGCGGGATGCATCCTCTCGCACGTGTTTGTGCTCGACTAGCCTGCGGGATGCATCCTCTCGCACGTGTTTTTACTCGACTAGCCTGCGGAATGCATCCTCTCGCACGTGTTTTTGCTCGACTAGCCTGCGGGATGCATCCTCTCGCACGTGTTTTTGCTCGACTAGCCTGCGGGATGCATCCTCTCGCACGTGTTTTTGCTCGACTAGCCATGCGCATCCCAAAAAACCTGCGCATGCGCATCCCACAAAACCTCGCACGTGTTTTTACTCGACTAGCCTGCGGGATGCATCCTCTCGCACGTGTTTTTACTCGACTAGCCTGCGGGATGCATCCTCTCGCACGTGTTTTTACTCAACTAGCCTGCGGGATGCATCCTCTCGCACGTGTTTTTGCTCGACTAGCCTGTGGGATGCATCCTCTCGCACGTGCTTTTGCTCGACTAGCCTGCGGGATGCATCCTCTCGCACGTGTTTTTACTCGACTAGCCTGCGGGATGCATCCTCTCGCACGTGTTTTTACTCGACTAGCCTGCGGGATGCATCCTCTCGCACGTGTTTTTACACGACTAGCCTGCGGGATGCATCCTCTCGCACGTGTTTTTACTCAACTAGCCTGCGGGATGCATCCTCTCGCACGTGTTTTTGCTCGACTAGCCTGCGGGATGCATCCTCTAGCACGTGTTTTTACTCGACTACCCTGCGGGATGCATCCTCTCGCACGTGTTTTTGCTCGACTAGCCATGCGCATCCCAAAAAACCTGCGCATGCGCATCCCAAAAAACCTGCGCATGCGCATCCCACAAAACCTGCGCATGCGCATCCCACAAAACCTCGCACGTGTTTTTACTCGACTAGCCTGCGGGATGCATCCTCTCGCACGTGTTTTTACTCGACTAGCCTGCGGGATGCATCCTCTCGCACGTGTTTTTACTCGACTAGCCTGCGGGATGCATCCTCTCGCACGTGTTTTTGCTCGACTAGCTTGCGGGATGCATCCTCTCGCACGTGTTTTTGCTCGACTAGGCATGCGCATCCCAAAAAACCTGCGCATGCGCATCCCACAATACCTCGCACGTGTTTTTACTCGACTAGCCTGCGGGATGCATCCTCTCGCACGTGTTTTTACTCGACTAGCTTGCGGGATGCATCCTCTCGCACGTGTTTTTACTCGACTAGCCTGCGGGATGCATCCTCTCGCACGTGTTTTTACTCGACTAGCCTGCGGGATGCATCCTCTCGCACGTGTTTTTACTCGACTAGCCTGCGGGAAGCATCCTCTCGCACGTGTTTTTACTCGACTAGTCTGCGGGATGCATCCTCTCGCACGTGTTTTTGCTCGACTAGCCATGCGCATCCCAAAAAACCTGCGCATGCGCATCCCACAAAACCTGCGCATGCGCATCCCACAAAACCTCGCACGTGTTTTTACTCGACTAGCCTGCGGGATGCATCCTCTCGCACGTGTTTTTTACTCGACTAGCCTGCGGGATGCATCCTCTCGCACGTGTTTTTACTCGACTAGCCTGCGGGATGCATCCTCTCGCACGTGTTTTTACTCGACTAGCCTGCGGGATGCATCCTCTCGCACGTGTTTTTACTCGACTAGCCTGCGGGATGCATCCTCTCGTACGTGTTTTTACTCGACTAGCCTGCGGGATGCATCCTCCCGCACGTGTTTTTACTCGACTAGCCTGCGGGATGCATCCTCTCGCACGTGTTTTTGCTCGACTAGCCTGCGGGATGCATCCTCTCGCACGTGTTTTTGCTCGACTAGCCATGCGCATCCCAAAAAACCTGCGCATGCGCATCCCCACAAAACCTGCGCATGCGCATCCCACAAAACCTGCGCATGCGCATCCCACAAAACCTCGCACATATTTTTACTCGACTAGCCTGCGGGATGCATCCTCTCGCACGTGTTTTTACTCGACTAGCCTGCAGGATGCATCCTCTCGCACGTGTTTTTACTCGACTAGCCTGCGGGATGCATCCTCTCGCACGTGTTTTTGCTCGACTAGCCTGCGGGATGCATCCTCTCGCACGTGTTTTCGCTCGACTAGCCTGCGGGATGCATCCTCTCGCACGTGTTTTTGCTCGACTAGCCTGCGGGATGCATCCTCTCGCACGTGTTTTTACTCGACTAGCCTGCGGGATGCATCCTCTCGCACGTGTTTTTGCTCGACTAGCCTGCGGGATGCATCCTCTCGCACGTGTATTTGCTCGACTAGCCTGCGGGATGCATCCTCTCGCACGTGTTTGTGCTCGACTAGCCTGCGGGATGCATCCTCTCGCACGTGTTTTTACTCGACTAGCCTGCGGGATGCATCCTCTCGCACGTGTTTTTACTCGACTAGCCTGCGGGATGCATCCTCTCGCACGTGTTCTTACTCGACTAGCCTGCGGGATGCATCCTCTCGCACGTGTTTTTACTCAACTAGCCTGCGGGATGCATCCTCTCGCACGTGTTTTTGCTCGACTAGCCTGCGGGATGCATCCTCTAGCACGTGTTTTTACTCGACTACCCTGCGGGATGCATCCTCTCGCACGTGTTTTTGCTCGACTAGCCATGCGCATCCCAAAAAACCTGCGCATGCGCATCCCAAAAAACCTGCGCATGCGCATCCCACAAAACCTGCGCATGCGCATCCCACAAAACCTCGCACGTGTTTTTACTCGACTAGCCTGCGGGATGCATCCTCTCGCACGTGTTTTTACTCGACTAGCCTGCGGGATGCATCCTCTCGCACGTGTTTTTACTCGACTAGCCTGCGGGATGCATCCTCTCGCACGTGTTTTTGCTCGACTAGCTTGCGGGATGCATCCTCTCGCACGTGTTTTTGCTCGACTAGGCATGCGCATCCCAAAAAACCTGCGCATGCGCATCCCAAAAAACCTGCGCATGCGCATCCCACAAAACCTCGCACGTGTTTTTACTCGACTAGCCTGCGGGATGCATCCTCTCGCACGTGTTTTTACTCGACTAGCTTGCGGGATGCATCCTCTCGCACGTGTTTTTACTCGACTAGCCTGCGGGATGCATCCTCTCGCACGTGTTTTTACTCGACTAGCCTGCGGGATGCATCCTCTCGCACGTGTTTTTACTCGACTAGCCTGCGGGAAGCATCCTCTCGCACGTGTTTTTACTCGACTAGTCTGCGGGATGCATCCTCTCGCACGTGTTTTTGCTCGACTAGCCATGCGCATCCCAAAAAACCTGCGCATGCGCATCCCACAAAACCTGCGCATGCGCATCC
Organism: Lasioglossum baleicum; assembly: GCF_051020765.1. Lineage (NCBI taxonomy): Eukaryota > Metazoa > Arthropoda > Insecta > Hymenoptera > Halictidae > Lasioglossum > Lasioglossum baleicum. The sequence continues at coordinate 209,017 of NW_027469314.1, read as the reverse complement.
CACAAAACCTCGCACGTGTTTTTACTCGACTAGCCTGCGGGATGCATCCTCTCGCACGTGTTTTTTCTCGACTAGCCTGCGGGATGCATCCTCTCGCACGTGTTTTTACTCGACTAGCCTGCGGGATGCATCCTCTCGCACGTGTTTTTGCTCGACTAGCCTGCGGGATGCATCCTCTCGCACGTGTTTTTGCTCGACTACCCTGCGGGATGCATCCTCTCGCACGTGTTTTTGCTCGACTAGCCTGCGGGATGCATCCTCTCGCACGTGTTTTTACTCGACTAGCCTGCGGGATGCATCCTCTCGCACGTGTTTTTACTCGACTAGCCTGCGGGATGCATCCTCTCGCACGTGTATGTGCTCGACTAGCCTGCGGGATGCATCCTCTCGCACGTGTTTTTACTCGACTAGCCTGCGGGATGCATCCTCTCGCACGTGTTTTTGCTCGACTAGCCTGCGGGATGCATCCTCTCGCACGTGTTTTTGCTCGACTAGCCTGCGGGATGCATCCTCTCGCACGTGTTTTTGCTCGACTAGCCATGCGCATCCCAAAAAACCTGCGCATGCGCATCCCACAAAACCTCGCACGTGTTTTTACTCGACTAGCCTGCGGGATGCATCCTCTCGCACGTGTTTTTACTCGACTAGCCTGCGGGATGCATCCTCTCGCACGTGTTTTTACTCAACTAGCCTGCGGGATGCATCCTCTCGCACGTGTTTTTGCTCGACTAGCCTGTGGGATGCATCCTCTCGCACGTGTTTTTGCTCGACTAGCCTGCGGGATGCATCCTCTCGCACGTGTTTTTACTCGACTAGCCTGCGGGATGCATCCTCTCGCACGTGTTTTTACTCGACTAGCCTGCGGGATGCATCCTCTCGCACGTGTTCTTACTCGACTAGCCTGCGGGATGCATCCTCTCGCACGTGTTTTTACTCAACTAGCCTGCGGGATGCATCCTCTCGCACGTGTTTTTGCTCGACTAGCCTGCGGGATGCATCCTCTAGCACGTGTTTTTACTCGACTACCCTGCGGGATGCATCCTCTCGCACGTGTTTTTGCAAGACTAGCCATGCGCATCCCAAAAAACCTGCGCATGCGCATCCCAAAAAACCTGCGCATGCGCATCCCACAAAACCTGCGCATGCGCATCCCACAAAACCTCGCACGTGTTTTTACTCGACTAGCCTGCGGGATGCATCCTCTCGCACGTGTTTTTACTCGACTAGCCTGCGGGATGCATCCTCTCGCACGTGTTTTTACTCGACTAGCCTGCGGGATGCATCCTCTCGCACGTGTTTTTGCTCGACTAGCTTGCGGGATGCATCCTCTCGCACGTGTTTTTGCTCGACTAGGCATGCGCATCCCAAAAAACCTGCGCATGCGCATCCCAAAAAACCTGCGCATGCGCATCCCACAAAACCTCGCACGTGTTTTTACTCGACTAGCCTGCGGGATGCATCCTCTCGCACGTGTTTTTACTCGACTAGCTTGCGGGATGCATCCTCTCGCACGTGTTTTTACTCGACTAGCCTGCGGGATGCATCCTCTCGCACGTGTTTTTACTCGACTAGCCTGCGGGATGCATCCTCTCGCACGTGTTTTTACTCGACTAGCCTGCGGGAAGCATCCTCTCGCACGTGTTTTTACTCGACTAGTCTGCGGGATGCATCCTCTCGCACGTGTTTTTGCTCGACTAGCCATGCGCATCCCAAAAAACCTGCGCATGCGCATCCCACAAAACCTGCGCATGCGCATCCCACAAAACCTCGCACGTGTTTTTACTCGACTAGCCTGCGGGATGCATCCTCTCGCACGTGTTTTTTCTCGACTAGCCTGCGGGATGCATCCTCTCGCACGTGTTTTTACTCGACTAGCCTGCGGGATGCATCCTCTCGCACGTGTTTTTGCTCGACTAGCCTGCGGGATGCATCCTCTCGCACGTGTTTTTGCTCGACTACCCTGCGGGATGCATCCTCTCGCACGTGTTTTTACTCGACTAGCCTGCGGGATGCATCCTCTCGCACGTGTTTTTGCTCGACTAGCCTGCGGGATGCATCCTCTCGCACGTGTTTTTACTCGACTAGCCTGCGGGATGCATCCTCTCGCACGTGTTTTTACTCGACTAGCCTGCGGGAAGCATCCTCTCGCACGTGTTTTTACTCGACTAGTCTGCGGGATGCATCCTCTCGCACGTGTTTTTGCTCGACTAGCCATGCGCATCCCAAAAAACCTGCGCATGCGCATCCCACAAAACCTGCGCATGCGCATCCCACAAAACCTCGCACGTGTTTTTACTCGACTAGCCTGCGGGATGCATCCTCTCGCACGTGTTTTTACTCGACTAGCCTGCGGGATGCATCCTCTCGCACGTGTTTTTACTCGACTAGCCTGCGGGATGCATCCTCTCGCACGTGTTTTTACTCGACTAGCCTGCGGGATGCATCCTCTCGCACGTGTTTTTACTCGACTAGCCTGCGGGATGCATCCTCTCGTACGTGTTTTTACTCGACTAGCCTGCGGGATGCATCCTCCCGCACGTGTTTTTACTCGACTAGCCTGCGGGATGCATCCTCTCGCACGTGTTTTTGCTCGACTAGCCTGCGGGATGCATCCTCTCGCACGTGTTTTTGCTCGACTAGCCATGCGCATCCCAAAAAACCTGCGCATGCGCATCCCACAAAACCTGCGCATGCGCATCCCACAAAACCTGCGCATGCGCATCCCACAAAACCTCGCACATATTTTTACTCGACTAGCCTGCGGGATGCATCCTCTCGCACGTGTTTTTACTCGACTAGCCTGCAGGATGCATCCTCTCGCACGTGTTTTTACTCGACTAGCCTGCGGGATGCATCCTCTCGCACGTGTTTTTGCTCGACTAGCCTGCGGGATGCATCCTCTCGCACGTGTTTTCGCTCGACTAGCCTGCGGGATGCATCCTCTCGCACGTGTTTTTGCTCGACTAGCCTGCGGGATGCATCCTCTCGCACGTGTTTTTACTCGACTAGCCTGCGGGATGCATCCTCTCGCACGTGTTTTTGCTCGACTAGCCTGCGGGATGCATCCTCTCGCACGTGTATTTGCTCGACTAGCCTGCGGGATGCATCCTCTCGCACGTGTTTGTGCTCGACTAGCCTGCGGGATGCATCCTCTCGCACGTGTTTTTACTCGACTAGCCTGCGGGATGCATCCTCTCGCACGTGTTTTTGCTCGACTAGCCTGCGGGATGCATCCTCTCGCACGTGTTTTTGCTCGACTAGCCTGCGGGATGCATCCTCTCGCACGTGTTTTTGCTCGACTAGCCATGCGCATCCCAAAAAACCTGCGCATGCGCATCCCACAAAACCTCGCACGTGTTTTTACTCGACTAGCCTGCGGGATGCATCCTCTCGCACGTGTTTTTACTCGACTAGCCTGCGGGATGCATCCTCTCGCACGTGTTTTTACTCAACTAGCCTGCGGGATGCATCCTCTCGCACGTGTTTTTGCTCGACTAGCCTGTGGGATGCATCCTCTCGCACGTGTTTTTGCTCGACTAGCCTGCGGGATGCATCCTCTCGCACGTGTTTTTACTCGACTAGCCTGCGGGATGCATCCTCTCGCACGTGTTTTTACTCGACTAGCCTGCGGGATGCATCCTCTCGCACGTGTTCTTACTCGACTAGCCTGCGGGATGCATCCTCTCGCACGTGTTTTTACTCAACTAGCCTGCGGGATGCATCCTCTCGCACGTGTTTTTGCTCGACTAGCCTGCGGGATGCATCCTCTCGCACGTGTTTTTACTCGACTACCCTGCGGGATGCATCCTCTCGCACGTGTTTTTGCTCGACTAGCCATGCGCATCCCAAAAAACCTGCGCATGCGCATCCCAAAAAACCTGCGCATGCGCATCCCACAAAACCTGCGCATGCGCATCCCACAAAACCTCGCACGTGTTTTTACTCGACTAGCCTGCGGGATGCATCCTCTCGCACGTGTTTTTACTCGACTAGCCTGCGGGATGCATCCTCTCGCACGTGTTTTTACTCGACTAGCCTGCGGGATGCATCCTCTCGCACGTGTTTTTGCTCGACTAGCTTGCGGGATGCATCCTCTCGCACGTGTTTTTGCTCGACTAGGCATGCGCATCCCAAAAAACCTGCGCATGCGCATCCCAAAAAACCTGCGCATGCGCATCCCACAAAACCTCGCACGTGTTTTTACTCGACTAGCCTGCGGGATGCATCCTCTCGCACGTGTTTTTACTCGACTAGCTTGCGGGATGCATCCTCTCGCACGTGTTTTTACTCGACTAGCCTGCGGGATGCATCCTCTCGCACGTGTTTTTACTCGACTAGCCTGCGGGATGCATCCTCTCGCACGTGTTTTTACTCGACTAGCCTGCGGGAAGCATCCTCTCGCACGTGTTTTTACTCGACTAGTCTGCGGGATGCATCCTCTCGCACGTGTTTTTGCTCGACTAGCCATGCGCATCCCAAAAAACCTGCGCATGCGCATCCCACAAAACCTGCGCATGCGCATCCCACAAAACCTCGCACGTGTTTTTACTCGACTAGCCTGCGGGATGCATCCTCTCGCACGTGTTTTTTCTCGACTAGCCTGCGGGATGCATCCTCTCGCACGTGTTTTTACTCGACTAGCCTGCGGGATGCATCCTCTCGCACGTGTTTTTGCTCGACTAGCCTGCGGGATGCATCCTCTCGCACGTGTTTTTGCTCGACTACCCTGCGGGATGCATCCTCTCGCACGTGTTTTTGCTCGACTAGCCTGCGGGATGCATCCTCTCGCACGTGTTTTTACTCGACTAGCCTGCGGGATGCATCCTCTCGCACGTGTTTTTACTCGACTAGCCTGCGGGATGCATCCTCTCGCACGTGTATGTGCTCGACTAGCCTGCGGGATGCATCCTCTCGCACGTGTTTTTACTCGACTAGCCTGCGGGATGCATCCTCTCGCACGTGTTTTTGCTCGACTAGCCTGCGGGATGCATCCTCTCGCACGTGTTTTTGCTCGACTAGCCTGCGGGATGCATCCTCTCGCACGTGTTTTTGCTCGACTAGCCATGCGCATCCCAAAAAACCTGCGCATGCGCATCCCACAAAACCTCGCACGTGTTTTTACTCGACTAGCCTGCGGGATGCATCCTCTCGCACGTGTTTTTACTCGACTAGCCTGCGGGATGCATCCTCTCGCACGTGTTTTTACTCAACTAGCCTGCGGGATGCATCCTCTCGCACGTGTTTTTGCTCGACTAGCCTGTGGGATGCATCCTCTCGCACGTGTTTTTGCTCGACTAGCCTGCGGGATGCATCCTCTCGCACGTGTTTTTACTCGACTAGCCTGCGGGATGCATCCTCTCGCACGTGTTTTTACTCGACTAGCCTGCGGGATGCATCCTCTCGCACGTGTTCTTACTCGACTAGCCTGCGGGATGCATCCTCTCGCACGTGTTTTTACTCAACTAGCCTGCGGGATGCATCCTCTCGCACGTGTTTTTGCTCGACTAGCCTGCGGGATGCATCCTCTAGCACGTGTTTTTACTCGACTACCCTGCGGGATGCATCCTCTCGCACGTGTTTTTGCAAGACTAGCCATGCGCATCCCAAAAAACCTGCGCATGCGCATCCCAAAAAACCTGCGCATGCGCATCCCACAAAACCTGCGCATGCGCATCCCACAAAACCTCGCACGTGTTTTTACTCGACTAGCCTGCGGGATGCATCCTCTCGCACGTGTTTTTACTCGACTAGCCTGCGGGATGCATCCTCTCGCACGTGTTTTTACTCGACTAGCCTGCGGGATGCATCCTCTCGCACGTGTTTTTGCTCGACTAGCTTGCGGGATGCATCCTCTCGCACGTGTTTTTGCTCGACTAGGCATGCGCATCCCAAAAAACCTGCGCATGCGCATCCCAAAAAACCTGCGCATGCGCATCCCACAAAACCTCGCACGTGTTTTTACTCGACTAGCCTGCGGGATGCATCCTCTCGCACGTGTTTTTACTCGACTAGCTTGCGGGATGCATCCTCTCGCACGTGTTTTTACTCGACTAGCCTGCGGGATGCATCCTCTCGCACGTGTTTTTACTCGACTAGCCTGCGGGATGCATCCTCTCGCACGTGTTTTTACTCGACTAGCCTGCGGGAAGCATCCTCTCGCACGTGTTTTTACTCGACTAGTCTGCGGGATGCATCCTCTCGCACGTGTTTTTGCTCGACTAGCCATGCGCATCCCAAAAAACCTGCGCATGCGCATCCCACAAAACCTGCGCATGCGCATCCCACAAAACCTCGCACGTGTTTTTACTCGACTAGCCTGCGGGATGCATCCTCTCGCACGTGTTTTTTCTCGACTAGCCTGCGGGATGCATCCTCTCGCACGTGTTTTTACTCGACTAGCCTGCGGGATGCATCCTCTCGCACGTGTTTTTGCTCGACTAGCCTGCGGGATGCATCCTCTCGCACGTGTTTTTGCTCGACTACCCTGCGGGATGCATCCTCTCGCACGTGTTTTTACTCGACTAGCCTGCGGGATGCATCCTCTCGCACGTGTTTTTGCTCGACTAGCCTGCGGGATGCATCCTCTCGTACGTGTTTTTACTCGACTAGCCTGCGGGATGCATCCTCCCGCACGTGTTTTTACTCGACTAGCCTGCGGGATGCATCCTCTCGCACGTGTTTTTGCTCGACTAGCCATGCGCATCCCAAAAAACCTGCGCATGCGCATCCCAAAAAACCTGCGCATGCGCATCCCACAAAACCTGCGCATGCGAATCCCACAAAACCTCGCACGTGTTTTTACTCGACTAGCCATGCGCATCCCAAAAAACCTGCGCATGCGCATCCCAAAAAACCTGCGCATGCGCATCCCACAAAACCTGCGCATGCGCATCCCACAAAACCTCGCACGTGTTTTTACTCGACTAGCCTGCGGGATGCATCCTCTCGCACGTGTTTTTACTCGACTAGCCTGCGGGATGCATCCTCTCGCACGTGTTTTTACTCGACTAGCCTGCAGGATGCATCCTCTCGCACGTGTTTTTACTCGACTAGCCTGCGGGATGCATCCTCTCGCACGTGTTTTTGCTCGACTAGCCTGCGGGATGCATCCTCTCGCACGTGTTTTTGCTCGACTAGCCTGCGGGATGCATCCTCTCGCACGTGTTTTTACTCGACTAGCCTGCGGGATTCATCCTCTCGCACGTGTTTTTACTCGACTAGCCTGCGGGATGCATCCTCTCGCACGTGTTTTTGCTCGACTAGCCTGCGGGATGCATCCTCTCGCACGTGTTTTTACTGGACTAGCCTGCGGGAAGCATCCTCTTGCACGTGTTTTGACTCGACTAGCATGCGGGATGCATCCTCTCGCACGTGTTTTTACTCGACTAGCCTGCGGGAAGCATCCTCTCGCACGTGTTTTTACTCGACTAGCCTGCGGGATGCATCCTCTCGCACGTGTTTTTACTCGACTAGCCTGCGGGATGCATCCTCTCGCACGTGTTTTTACTCGACTAGCCTGCGGGAAGCATCCTCTTGCACGTGTTTTTACTCGACTAGCCTGCGGGATGCATCCTCTCGCACGTGTTTTTACTCGACTAGCCTGCGGGATGCATCCTCTCGCACGTGTTTTTACTCGACTAGCCTGCAGGATGCATCCTCTCGCACGTGTTTTTACTCGACTAGCCTGCGGGATGCATCCTCTCGCACGTGTTTTTGCTCGACTAGCCTGCGGGATGCATCCTCTCGCACGTGTTTTTGCTCGACTAGCCTGCGGGATGCATCCTCTCGCACGTGTTTTTGCTCGACTAGCCTGCGGGATGCATCCTCTCGCACGTGTTTTTGCTCGACTAGCCTGCGGGATGCATCCTCTCGCACGTGTTTTTGCTCGACTAGCCTGCGGGACGCATCCTCTCGCACGTGTTTTTACTCGACTAGCCTGCGGGATGCATCCTCTCGCACGTGTTTTTACTCGACTACCCTGCGGGATGCATCCTCTCGCACGTGTTTTTGCTCGACTAGCCATGCGCATCCCAAAAAACCTGCGCATGCGCATCCCACAAAACCTCGCACGTGTTTTTACTCGACTAGCCTGCGGGATGCATCCTCTCGCACGTGTTTTTACTCGACTACCCTGCGGGATGCATCCTCTCGCACGTGTTTTTGCTCGACTAGCCATGCGCATCCCATAAAACCTGCGCATGCGCATCCCACAAAACCTGCGCATGCGCATTCCACAAAACCTGCGCATGCGCATCCCACAAAACCTCGCACGTGTTTTTACCCGACTAGCCTGCGGGATGCATCCTCTCGCACGTGTTTTTACTCGACTAGCCTGCGGGATGCATCCTCTCGCACGTGTTTTTACTCGACTAGCCCGGCGGGATGCATCCTCTCGCACGTGTTTTTACTCGACTAGCCTGCAGGATGCATCCTCTCGCACGTGTTTTTACTCGACTAGCCTGCGGGATGCATCCTCTCGCACGTGTTTTTGCTCGACTAGCCTGCGGGATGCATCCTCTCGCACGTGTTTTTGCTCGACTAGCCTGCGGGATGCATCCTCTCGCACGTGTATTTGCTCGACTAGTCTGCGGGATGCATCCTCTCGCACGTGTTTTTGCTCGACTTGCCTGCGGGATGCATCCTCTCGCACGTGTTTTTGCTCGACTAGCCTGCGGGATGCATCCTCTCGCACGTGTTTTTGCTCGACTAGCCTGCGGGATGCATCCTCTCGCACGTGTTTTTGCTCGACTAGCCATACGCATCCCAAAAAACCTGCGCATGCGCATCCCACAAAACCTGCGCATGCGCATCCCACAAAACCTCGCACGTGGTTTTACTCGACTAGCCTGCGGGATGCATCCTCTCGCACGTGTTTTTACTCGACTAGCCTGCGGGATGCATCCTCTCGCACGTGTTTTTACTCGACTAGCCTGCGGGATGCATCCTCTCGCACGTGTTTTTGCTCGACTAGGCATGCGCATCCCAAAAAACCTGCGCATGCGCATCCCACAAAACCTGCGCATGCGCATACCACAAAACCTCGCACGTGTTTTTACTCGACTAGCCTGCGGGATGCATCCTCTCGCACGTGTTTTTACTCGACTAGCCTGCGGGATGCATCCTCTCGCACGTGTTTTTACTCGACTAGCCTGCGGGATGCATCCTCTCGCACGTGTTTTTACTCGACTAGCCTGCGGAAGCATCCTCTCGCACGTGTTTTTACTCGACTAGTCTGCGGGATGCATCCTCTCGCACGTGTTTTTACTCGACTAGCCTGCGGGATGCATCCTCTCGCACGTGTTTTTACTCGACTACCCTGCGGGATGCATCCTCTCGCACGTGTTTTTGCTCGACTAGCCATGCGCATCCCAAAAAACCTGCGCATGCGCATCCCAAAAAACCTGCGCATGCGCATCCCACAAAACCTGCGCATGCGAATCCCACAAAACCTCGCACGTGTTTTTACTCGACTAGCCATGCGCATCCCAAAAAACCTGCGCATGCGCATCCCAAAAAACCTGCGCATGCGCATCCCACAAAACCTGCGCATGCGCATCCCACAAAACCTCGCACGTGTTTTTACTCGACTAGCCTGCGGGATGCATCCTCTCGCACGTGTTTTTACTCGACTAGCCTGCGGGATGCATCCTCTCGCACGTGTTTTTACTCGACTAGCCTGCGGGATGCATCCTCTCGCACGTGTTTTTGCTCGACTAGCATGCGGGATGCATCCTCTCGCACGTGTTTTTGCTCGACTAGCCATGCGCATCCCAAAAAACCTGCGCATGCGCATCCCACAAAACCTCGCACATATTTTTACTCGACTAGCCTGCGAGATGCATCCTCTCGCACGTGTTTTTACTCGACTAGCCTGCAGGATGCATCCTCTCGCACGTGTTTTTACTCGACTAGCCTGCGGGATGCATCCTCTCGCACGTGTTTTTGCTCGACTAGCCTGCAGGATGCATCCTCTCGCACGTGTTTTTACTCGACTAGCCTGCGGGATGCATCCTCTCGCACGTGTTTTTGCTCGACTAGCCTGCGGGATGCATCCTCTCGCACGTGTTTTTGCTCGACTAGCTTGCGGGATGCATCCTCTCGCACGTGTTTTTGCTCGACTAGGCATGCGCATCCCAAAAAACCTGCGCATGCGCATCCCAAAAAACCTGCGCATGCGCATCCCACAAAACCTCGCACGTGTTTTTACTCGACTAGCCTGCGGGATGCATCCTCTCGCACGTGTTTTTACTCGACTAGCTTGCGGGATGCATCCTCTCGCACGTGTTTTTACTCGACTAGCCTGCGGGATGCATCCTCTCGCACGTGTTTTTGCTCGACTAGCCTGCGGGATGCATCCTCTCGCACGTGTATTTGCTCGACTAGCCTGCGGGATGCATCCTCTCGCACGTGATTGTGCTCGACTAGCCTGCGGGATGCATCCTCTCGCACGTGTTTTTACTCGACTAGCCTGCGGAATGCATCCTCTCGCACGTGTTTTTGCTCGACTAGCCTGCGGGATGCATCCTCTCGCACGTGTTTTTGCTCGACTAGCCTGCGGGATGCATCCTCTCGCACGTGTTTTTGCTCGACTAGCCATGCGCATCCCAAAAAACCTGCGCATGCGCATCCCACAAAACCTCGCACGTGTTTTTACTCGACTAGCCTGCGGGATGCATCCTCTCGCACGTGTTTTTACTCGACTAGCCTGCGGGATGCATCCTCTCGCACGTGTTTTTACTCAACTAGCCTGCGGGATGCATCCTCTCGCACGTGTTTTTGCTCGACTAGCCTGTGGGATGCATCCTCTCGCACGTGCTTTTGCTCGACTAGCCTGCGGGATGCATCCTCTCGCACGTGTTTTTACTCGACTAGCCTGCGGGATGCATCCTCTCGCACGTGTTTTTACTCGACTAGCCTGCGGGATGCATCCTCTCGCACGTGTTTTTACACGACTAGCCTGCGGGATGCATCCTCTCGCACGTGTTTTTACTCAACTAGCCTGCGGGATGCATCCTCTCGCACGTGTTTTTGCTCGACTAGCCTGCGGGATGCATCCTCTAGCACGTGTTTTTACTCGACTACCCTGCGGGATGCATCCTCTCGCACGTGTTTTTGCTCGACTAGCCATGCGCATCCCAAAAAACCTGCGCATGCGCATCCCAAAAAACCTGCGCATGCGCATCCCAAAAAACCTGCGCATGCGCATCCCACAAAACCTGCGCATGCGCATCCCACAAAACCTCGCACGTGTTTTTACTCGACTAGCCTGCGGGATGCATCCTCTCGCACGTGTTTTTACTCGACTAGCCTGCGGGATGCATCCTCTCGCACGTGTTTTTACTCGACTAGCCTGCGGGATGCATCCTCTCGCACGTGTTTTTGCTCGACTAGCTTGCGGGATGCATCCTCTCGCACGTGTTTTTGCTCGACTAGGCATGCGCATCCCAAAAAACCTGCGCATGCGCATCCCACAAAACCTCGCACGTGTTTTTACTCGACTAGCCTGCGGGATGCATCCTCTCGCACGTGTTTTTACTCGACTAGCTTGCGGGATGCATCCTCTCGCACGTGTTTTTACTCGACTAGCCTGCGGGATGCATCCTCTCGCACGTGTTTTTACTCGACTAGCCTGCGGGATGCATCCTCTCGCACGTGTTTTTACTCGACTAGCCTGCGGGAAGCATCCTCTCGCACGTGTTTTTACTCGACTAGTCTGCGGGATGCATCCTCTCGCACGTGTTTTTGCTCGACTAGCCATGCGCATCCCAAAAAACCTGCGCATGCGCATCCCACAAAACCTGCGCATGCGCATCCCACAAAACCTCGCACGTGTTTTTACTCGACTAGCCTGCGGGATGCATCCTCTCGCACGTGTTTTTACTCGACTAGCCTGCGGGATGCATCCTCTCGCACGTGTTTTTACTCGACTAGCCTGCGGGATGCATCCTCTCGCACGTGTTTTTACTCGACTAGCCTGCGGGATGCATCCTCTCGCACGTGTTTTTACTCGACTAGCCTGCGGGATGCATCCTCTCGTACGTGTTTTTACTCGACTAGCCTGCGGGATGCATCCTCCCGCACGTGTTTTTACTCGACTAGCCTGCGGGATGCATCCTCTCGCACGTGTTTTTGCTCGACTAGCCTGCGGGATGCATCCTCTCGCACGTGTTTTTGCTCGACTAGCCATGCGCATCCCAAAAAACCTGCGCATGCGCATCCCACAAAACCTGCGCATGCGCATCCCACAAAACCTGCGCATGCGCATCCCACAAAACCTCGCACATATTTTTACTCGACTAGCCTGCGGGATGCATCCTCTCGCACGTGTTTTTACTCGACTAGCCTGCAGGATGCATCCTCTCGCACGTGTTTTTACTCGACTAGCCTGCGGGATGCATCCTCTCGCACGTGTTTTTGCTCGACTAGCCTGCGGGATGCATCCTCTCGCACGTGTTTTCGCTCGACTAGCCTGCGGGATGCATCCTCTCGCACGTGTTTTTGCTCGACTAGCCTGCGGGATGCATCCTCTCGCACGTGTTTTTACTCGACTAGCCTGCGGGATGCATCCTCTCGCACGTGTTTTTGCTCGACTAGCCTGCGGGATGCATCCTCTCGCACGTGTATTTGCTCGACTAGCCTGCGGGATGCATCCTCTCGCACGTGTTTGTGCTCGACTAGCCTGCGGGATGCACCCTCTCGCACGTGTTTTTACTCGACTAGCCTGCGGGATGCATCCTCTCGCACGTGTTTTTGCTCGACTAGCCTGCGGGATGCATCCTCTCGCACGTGTTTTTGCTCGACTAGCCATGCGCATCCCAAAAAACCTGCGCATGCGCATCCCACAAAACCTCGCACGTGTTTTTACTCGACTAGCCTGCGGGATGCATCCTCTCGCACGTGTTTTTACTCGACTAGCCTGCGGGATGCATCCTCTCGCACGTGTTTTTACTCAACTAGCCTGCGGGATGCATCCTCTCGCACGTGTTTTTGCTCGACTAGCCTGTGGGATGCATCCTCTCGCACGTGTTTTTGCTCGACTAGCCTGCGGGATGCATCCTCTCGCACGTGTTTTTACTCGACTAGCCTGCGGGATGCATCCTCTCGCACGTGTTTTTACTCGACTAGCCTGCGGGATGCATCCTCTCGCACGTGTTCTTACTCGACTAGCCTGCGGGATGCATCCTCTCGCACGTGTTTTTACTCAACTAGCCTGCGGGATGCATCCTCTCGCACGTGTTTTTGCTCGACTAGCCTGCGGGATGCATCCTCTAGCACGTGTTTTTACTCGACTACCCTGCGGGATGCATCCTCTCGCACGTGTTTTTGCTCGACTAGCCATGCGCATCCCAAAAAACCTGCGCATGCGCATCTCAAAAAACCTGCGCATGCGCATCCCACAAAACCTCGCACGTGTTTTTACTCGACTAGCCTGCGGGATGCATCCTCTCGCACGTGTTTTTACTCGACTAGCCTGCGGGAAGCATCCTCTCGCACGTGTTTTTACTCGACTAGTCTGCGGGATGCATCCTCTCGCACGTGTTTTTGCTCGACTAGCCATGCGCATCCCAAAAAACCTGCGCATGCGCATCCCACAAAACCTGCGCATGCGCATCCCACAAAACCTCGCACGTGTTTTTACTCGACTAGCCTGCGGGATGCATCCTCTCGCACGTGTTTTTACTCAACTAGTCTGCGGGATGCATCCTCTCGCACGTGTTTTTACTCGACTAGCCTGCGGGATGCATCCTCTCGCACGTGTTTTTACTCGACAAGTCTGCAGGATGCATCCTCTCGCACGTGTTTTTACTCGACTAGCCTGCGGGATGCATCCTCTCGCACGTGTTTTTGCTCGACTAGCATGCGGGATGCATCCTCTCGCACGTGTTTTTGCTCGACTAGCCTGCGGGATGCATCCTCTCGCACGTGTTTTTACTCGACTAGCCTGCGGGATGCATCCTCTCGCACGTGTTTTTACTCGACTAGCCTGCGGGATGCATCCTCTCGCACGTGTTTTTACTCGACTAGCCTGCAGGATGCATCCTCTCGCACGTGTTTTTACTCGACTAGCCTGCGGGATGCATCCTCTCGCACGTGTTTTTGCTCGACTAGCCTGCGGGATGCATCCTCTCGCACGTGTTTTTGCTCGACTAGCCTGCGGGATGCATCCTCTCGCACGTGTTTTTACTCGACTAGCCTGCGGGATTCATCCTCTCGCACGTGTTTTTACTCGACTAGCCTGCGGGATGCATCCTCTCGCACGTGTTTTTGCTCGACTAGCCTGCGGGATGCATCCTCTCGTACGTGTTTTTACTCGACTAGCCTGCGGGATGCATCCTCCCGCACGTGTTTTTACTCGACTAGCCTGCGGGATGCATCCTCTCGCACGTGTTTTTGCTCGACTAGCCTGCGGGATGCATCCTCTCGCACGTGTTTTTGCTCGACTAGCCATGCGCATCCCAAAAAACCTGCGCATGCGCATCCCACAAAACCTGCGCATGCGCATCCCACAAAACCTCGCACGTATTTTTACTCGACTAGCCTGCGGGATGCATCCTCTCGCACGTGTTTTTACTCGACTAGCCTGCAGGATGCATCCTCTCGCACGTGTTTTTACTCGACTAGCCTGCGGGATGCATCCTCTCGCACGTGTTTTTGCTCGACTAGCCTGCGGGATGCATCCTCTCGCACGTGTTTTCGCTCGACTAGCCTGCGGGATGCATCCTCTCGCACGTGTTTTTGCTCGACTAGCCTGCGGGATGCATCCTCTCGCACGTGTTTTTACTCGACTAGCCTGCGGGATGCATCCTCTCGCACGTGTTTTTGCTCGACTAGCCTGCGGGATGCATCCTCTCGCACGTGTATTTGCTCGACTAGCCTGCGGGATGCATCCTCTCGCACGTGTTTGTGCTCGACTAGCCTGCGGATGCATCCTCTCGCACGTGTTTTTACTCGACTAGCCTGCGGGATGCATCCTCTCGCACGTGTTTTTGCTCGACTAGCCTGCGGGATGCATCCTCTCGCACGTGTTTTTGCTCGACTAGCCTGCGGGATGCATCCTCTCGCACGTGTTTTTGCTCGACTAGCCATGCGCATCCCAAAAAACCTGCGCATGCGCATCCCACAAAACCTCGCACGTGTTTTTACTCGACTAGCCTGCGGGATGCATCCTCTCGCACGTGTTTTTACTCGACTAGCCTGCGGGATGCATCCTCTCGCACGTGTTTTTACTCAACTAGCCTGCGGGATGCATCCTCTCGCACGTGTTTTTGCTCGACTAGCCTGCGGGATGCATCCTCTCGCACGTGTTTTTACTCGACTAGCCTGCGGGATGCATCCTCTCGCACGTGTTTTTACACGACTAGCCTGCGGGATGCATCCTCCCGCACGTGTTTTTACTCGACTAGCCTGCGGGATGCATCCTCTCGCACGTGTTTTTACTCAACTAGCCTGCGGGATGCATCCTCTCGCACGTGTTTTTGCTCGACTAGCCTGCGGGATGCATCCTCTAGCACGTGTTTTTACTCGACTACCCTGCGGGATGCATCCTCTCGCACGTGTTTTTTCTCGACTAGCCATGCGCATCCCAAAAAACCTGCGCATGCGCATCCCAAAAAACCTGCGCATGCGCATCCCACAAAACCTCGCACGTGTTTTTACTCGACTAGCCTGCGGGATGCATCCTCTCGCACGTGTTTTTACTCGACTATCCTGCGGGATGCATCCTCTCGCACGTGTTTTTGCTCGACTAGCTAGCGGGATGCATCCTCTCGCACGTGTTTTTGCTCGACTAGGCATGCGCATCCCAAAAAACCTGCGCATGCGCATCCCAAAAAACCTGCGCATGCGCATCCCACAAAACCTCGCACGTGTTTTTACTCGACTAGCCTGCGGGATGCATCCTCTCGCACGTGTTTTTGCTCGACTAGCCTGCGGGATGCATCCTCTCGCACGTGTTTTTGCTCGACTAGCCTGCGGGATGCATCCTCTCGCACGTGTTTTTGCTCGACTAGCCTGCGGGATGCATCCTCTCGCACGTGTATTTGCTCGACTAGCCTGCGGGATGCATCCTCTCGCACGTGTTTGTGCTCGACTAGCCTGCGGGATGCATCCTCTCGCACGTGTTTTTACTCGACTAGCCTGCGGGATGCATCCTCTCGCACGTGTTTTTGCTCGACTAGCCTGCGGGATGCATCCTCTCGCACGTGTTTTTGCTCGACTAGCCTGCGGGATGCATCCTCTCGCACGTGTTTTTGCTCGACTAGCCATGCGCATCCCAAAAAACCTACGCATGCGCATCCCACAAAACCTCGCACGTGTTTTTACTCGACTAGCCTGCGGGATGCATCCTCTCGCACGTGTTTTTACTCGACTAGCCTGCGGGATGCATCCTCTCGCACGTGTTTTTACTCAACTAGCCTGCGGGGTGCATCCTCTCGCACGTGTTTTTGCTCGACTAGCCTGTGGGATGCATCCTCTCGCACGTGCTTTTGCTCGACTAGCCTGCGGGATGCATCCTCTCGCACGTGTTTTTGCTCGACTAGCCTGCGGGATGCATCCTCTAGCACGTGTTTTTACTCAACTAGCCTGCGGGATGCATCCTCTCGCACGTGTTTTTGCTCGACTAGCCTGCGGGATGCATCCTCTAGCACGTGTTTTTACTCGACTACCCTGCGGGATGCATCCTCTCGCACGTGTTTTTGCTCGACTAGCCATGCGCATCCCAAAAAACCTGCGCATGCGCATCCCAAAAAACCTGCGCATGCGCATCCCACAAAACCTGCGCATGCGCATCCCACAAAACCTCGCACGTGTTTTTACTCGACTAGCCTGCGGGATGCATCCTCTCGCACGTGTTTTTACTCGACTAGCCTGCGGGATGCATCCTCTCGCACGTGTTTTTACTCGACTAGCCTGCGGGATGCATCCTCTCGCACGTGTTTTTGCTCGACTAGCTTGCGGGATGCATCCTCTCGCACGTGTTTTTGCTAGACTAGGCATGCGCATCCCAAAAAACCTGCGCATGCGCATCCCAAAAAACCTGCGCATGCGCATCCCACAAAACCTCGCACGTGTTTTTACTCGACTAGCCTGCGGGATGCATCCTCTCGCACGTGTTTTTACTCGACTAGCTTGCGGGATGCATCCTCTCGCACGTGTTTTTACTCGACTAGCCTGCGGGATGCATCCTCTCGCACGTGTTTTTACTCGACTAGCCTGCGGGATGCATCCTCTCGCACGTGTTTTTACTCGACTAGCCTGCGGGAAGCATCCTCTCGCACGTGTTTTTACTCGACTAGTCTGCGGGATGCATCCTCTCGCACGTGTTTTTGCTCGACTAGCCATGCGCATCCCAAAAAACCTGCGCATGCGCATCCCACAAAACCTGCGCATGCGCATCCCACAAAACCTCGCACGTGTTTTTACTCGACTAGCCTGCGGGATGCATCCTCTCGCACGTGTTTTTACTCGACTAGCCTGCGGGATGCATCCTCTCGCACGTGTTTTTACTCGACTAGCCTGCGGGATGCATCCTCTCGCACGTGTTTTTGCTCGACTACCCTGCGGGATGCATCCTCTCGCACGTGTTTTTGCTCGACTACCCTGCGGGATGCATCCTCTCGCACGTGTTTTTGCTCGACTAGCCATGCGCATCCCAAAAAACCTGCGCATGCGCATCCCAAAAAACCTGCGCATGCGCATCCCACAAAACCTGCGCATGCGCATCCCACAAAACCTCGCACGTGTTTTTACTCAACTAGCCTGCGGGATGCATCCTCTCGCACGTGTTTTTACTCAACTAGTCTGCGGGATGCATCCTCTCGCACGTGTTTTTACTCGACTAGCCTGCGGGATGCATCCTCTCGCACGTGTTTTTACTCGACAAGTCTGCAGGATGCATCCTCTCGCACGTGTTTTTACTCGACTAGCCTGCGGGATGCATCCTCTCGCACGTGTTTTTACTCGACTAGCCTGCAGGATGCATCCTCTCGCACGTGTTTTTACTCGACTAGCCTGCGGGATGCATCCTCTCGCACGTGTTTTTGCTCGACTAGCCTGCGGGATGCATCCTCTCGCACGTGTTTTTGCTCGACTAGCCTGCGGGATGCATCCTCTCGCACGTGTTTTTACTCGACTAGCCTGCGGGATTCATCCTCTCGCACGTGTTTTTACTCGACTAGCCTGCGGGATGCATCCTCTCGCACGTGTTTTTGCTCGACTAGCCTGCGGGATGCATCCTCTCGTACGTGTTTTTACTCGACTAGCCTGCGGGATGCATCCTCCCGCACGTGTTTTTACTCGACTAGCCTGCGGGATGCATCCTCTCGCACGTGTTTTTGCTCGACTAGCCTGCGGGATGCATCCTCTCGCACGTGTTTTTGCTCGACTAGCCATGCGCATCCCAAAAAACCTGCGCATGCGCATCCCACAAAACCTGCGCATGCGCATCCCACAAAACCTGCGCATGCGCATCCCACAAAACCTCGCACGTATTTTTACTCGACTAGCCTGCGGGATGCATCCTCTCGCACGTGTTTTTACTCGACTAGCCTGCAGGATGCATCCTCTCGCACGTGTTTTTACTCGACTAGCCTGCGGGATGCATCCTCTCGCACGTGTTTTTGCTCGACTAGCCTGCGGGATGCATCCTCTCGCACGTGTTTTCGCTCGACTAGCCTGCGGGATGCATCCTCTCGCACGTGTTTTTGCTCGACTAGCCTGCGGGATGCATCCTCTCGCACGTGTTTTTACTCGACTAGCCTGCGGGATGCATCCTCTCGCACGTGTTTTTGCTCGACTAGCCTGCGGGATGCATCCTCTCGCACGTGTATTTGCTCGACTAGCCTGCGGGATGCATCCTCTCGCACGTGTTTGTGCTCGACTAGCCTGCGGGATGCATCCTCTCGCACGTGTTTTTACTCGACTAGCCTGCGGGATGCATCCTCTCGCACGTGTTTTTGCTCGACTAGCCTGCGGGATGCATCCTCTCGCACGTGTTTTTGCTCGACTAGCCTGCGGGATGCATCCTCTCGCACGTGTTTTTGCTCGAATAGCCATGCGCATCCCAAAAAACCTGCGCATGCGCATCCCACAAAACCTCGCACGTGTTTTTACTCGACTAGCCTGCGGGATGCATCCTCTCGCACGTGTTTTTACTCGACTAGCCTGCGGGATGCATCCTCTCGCACGTGTTTTTACTCGACTAGCCTGCGGGATGCATCCTCTCGCACGTGTTTTTACTCAACTAGCCTGCGGGATGCATCCTCTCGCACGTGTTTTTGCTCGACTAGCCTGCGGGATGCATCCTCTCGCACGTGTTTTTGCTCGACTAGCCTGCGGGATGCATCCTCTCGCACGTGTTTTTACTCGACTAGCCTGCGGGATGCATCCTCTCGCACGTGTTTTTACACGACTAGCCTGCGGGATGCATCCTCCCGCACGTGTTTTTTCGACTAGCCTGCGGGATGCATCCTCTCGCACGTGTTTTTACTCAACTAGCCTGCGGGATGCATCCTCTCGCACGTGTTTTTGCTCGACTAGCCTGCGGGATGCATCCTCTAGCACGTGTTTTTACTCGACTACCCTGCGGGATGCATCCTCTCGCACGTGTTTTTGCTCGACTAGCCATGCGCATCCCAAAAAACGTGCGCATGCGCATCCCAAAAAACCTGCGCATGCGCATCCCACAAAACCTGCGCATGCGCATCCCACAAAACCTCGCACGTGTTTTTACTCGACTAGCCTGCGGGATGCATCCTCTCGCACGTGTTTTTACTCGACTATCCTGCGGGATGCATCCTCTCGCACGTGTTTTTGCTCGACTAGCTTGCGGGATGCATCCTCTCGCACGTGTTTTTGCTCGACTAGGCATGCGCATCCCAAAAAACCTGCGCATGCGCATCCCAAAAAACCTGCGCATGCGCATCCCACAAAACCTCGCACGTGTTTTTACTCGACTAGCCTGCGGGATGCATCCTCTCGCACGTGTTTTTACTCGACTAGCCTGCGGGATGCATCCTCTCGCACGTGTTTGTGCTCGACTAGCCTGCGGGATGCATCCTCTCGCACGTGTTTTTACTCGACTAGCCTGCGGGATGCATCCTCTCGCACGTGTTTTTGCTCGACTAGCCTGCGGGATGCATCCTCTCGCACGTGTTTTTGCTCGACTAGCCTGCGGGATGCATCCTCTCGCACGTGTTTTTACTCGACTAGCCATGCGCATCCCAAAAAACCTGCGCATGCGCATCCCACAAAACCTCGCACGTGTTTTTACTCGACTAGCCTGCGGGATGCATCCTCTCGCACGTGTTTTTACTCGACTAGCCTGCGGGATGCATCCTCTCGCACGTGTTTTTACTCAACTAGCCTGCGGGGTGCATCCTCTCGCACGTGTTTTTGCTCGACTAGCCTGTGGGATGCATCCTCTCGCACGTGCTTTTGCTCGACTAGCCTGCGGGATGCATCCTCTCGCACGTGTTTTTACTCGACTAGCCTGCGGGATGCATCCTCTCGCACGTGTTTTTACTCGACTAGCCTGCGGGATGCATCCTCTCGCACGTGTTTTTACTCGACTAGCCTGCGGGATGCATCCTCTCGCACATGTTTTTACTCAACTAGCCTGCGGGATGCATCATCTCGCACGTGTTTTTGCTCGACTAGCCTGCGGGATGCATCCTCTAGCACGTGTTTTTACTCGACTACCCTGCGGGATGCATCCTCTCGCACGTGTTTTTGCTCGACTAGCCATGCGCATCCCAAAAAACCTGCGCATGCGCATCCCAAAAAACCTGCGCATGCGCATCCCACAAAACCTGCGCATGCGCATCCCACAAAACCTCGCACGTGTTTTTACTCGACTAGCCTGCGGGATGCATCCTCTCGCACGTGTTTTTACTCGACTAGCCTGCGGGATGCATCCTCTCGCACGTGTTTTTACTCGACTAGCCTGCGGGATGCATCCTCTCGCACGTGTTTTTGCTCGACTAGCTTGCGGGATGCATCCTCTCGCACGTGTTTTTGCTAGACTAGGCATGCGCATCCCAAAAAACCTGCGCATGCGCATCCCAAAAAACCTGCGCATGCGCATCCCACAAAACCTCGCACGTGTTTTTACTCGACTAGCCTGCGGGATGCATCCTCTCGCACGTGTTTTTACTCGACTAGCTTGCGGGATGCATCCTCTCGCACGTGTTTTTACTCGACTAGCCTGCGGGATGCATCCTCTCGCCCGTGTTTTTACTCGACTAGCCTGCGGGATGCATCCTCTCGCACGTGTTTTTACTCGACTAGCCTGCGGGAAGCATCCTCTCGCACGTGTTTTTACTCGACTAGTCTGCGGGATGCATCCTCTCGCACGTGTTTTTGCTCGACTAGCCATGCGCATCCCAAAAAACCTGCGCATGCGCATCCCACAAAACCTGCGCATGCGCATCCCACAAAACCTCGCACGTGTTTTTACTCGACTAGCCTGCGGGATGCATCCTCTCGCACGTGTTTTTACTCGACTAGCCTGCGGGATGCATCCTCTCGCACGTGTTTTTACTCGACTAGCCTGCGGGATGCATCCTCTCGCACGTGTTTTTGCTCGACTACCCTGCGGGATGCATCCTCTCGCACGTGTTTTTGCTCGACTACCCTGCGGGATGCATCCTCTCGCACGTGTTTTTGCTCGACTAGCCATGCGCATCCCAAAAAACCTGCGCATGCGCATCCCAAAAAACCTGCGCATGCGCATCCCACAAAACCTGCGCATGCGCATCCCACAAAACCTCGCACGTGTTTTTACTCAACTAGCCTGCGGGATGCATCCTCTCGCACGTGTTTTTACTCAACTAGTCTGCGGGATGCATCCTCTCGCACGTGTTTTTACTCGACTAGCCTGCGGGATGCATCCTCTCGCACGTGTTTTTACTCGACAAGTCTGCAGGATGCATCCTCTCGCACGTGTTTTTACTCGACTAGCCTGCGGGATGCATCCTCTCGCACGTGTTTTTGCTCGACTAGCATGCGGGATGCATCCTCTCGCACGTGTTTTTGCTCGACTAGCCTGCGGGATGCATCCTCTCGCACGTGTTTTTACTCGACTAGCCTGCGGGATGCATCCTCTCGCACGTGTTTTTACTCGACTAGCCTGCGGGATGCATCCTCTCGCACGTGTTTTTACTCGACTAGCCTGCAGGATGCATCCTCTCGCACGTGTTTTTACTCGACTAGCCTGCGGGATGCATCCTCTCGCACGTGTTTTTGCTCGACTAGCCTGCGGGATGCATCCTCTCGCACGTGTTTTTGCTCGACTAGCCTGCGGGATGCATCCTCTCGCACGTGTTTTTACTCGACTAGCCTGCGGGATTCATCCTCTCGCACGTGTTTTTACTCGACTAGCCTGCGGGATGCATCCTCTCGCACGTGTTTTTGCTCGACTAGCCTGCGGGATGCATCTTCTCGTACGTGTTTTTACTCGACTAGCCTGCGGGATGCATCCTCCCGCACGTGTTTTTACTCGACTAGCCTGCGGGATGCATCCTCTCGCACGTGTTTTTGCTCGACTAGCCTGCGGGATGCATCCTCTCGCACGTGTTTTTGCTCGACTAGCCATGCGCATCCCAAAAAACCTGCGCATGCGCATCCCACAAAACCTGCGCATGCGCATCCCACAAAACCTCGCACGTATTTTTACTCGACTAGCCTGCGGGATGCATCCTCTCGCACGTGTTTTTACTCGACTAGCCTGCAGGATGCATCCTCTCGCACGTGTTTTTACTCGACTAGCCTGCGGGATGCATCCTCTCGCACGTGTTTTTGCTCGACTTGCCTGCGGGATGCATCCTCTCGCACGTGTTTTCGCTCGACTAGCCTGCGGGATGCATCCTCTCGCACGTGTTTTTGCTCGACTAGCCTGCGGGATGCATCCTCTCGCACGTGTTTTTACTCGACTAGCCTGCGGGATGCATCCTCTCGCACGTGTTTTTGGTCGACTAGCCTGCGGGATGCATCCTCTCGCACGTGTATTTGCTCGACTAGCCTGCGGGATGCATCCTCTCGCACGTGTTTGTGCTCGACTAGCCTGCGGGATGCATCCTCTCGCACGTGTTTTTACTCGACTAGCCTGCGGGATGCATCCTCTCGCACGTGTATTTGCTCGACTAGCCTGCGGGATGCATCCTCTCGCACGTGTTTGTGCTCGACTAGCCTGCGGGATGCATCCTCTCGCACGTGTTTTTACTCGACTAGCCTGCGGGATGCATCCTCTCGCACGTGTTTTTGCTCGACTAGCCTGCGGGATGCATCCTCTCGCACGTGTTTTTGCTCGACTAGCCTGCGGGATGCATCCTCTCGCACGTGTTTTTGCTCGACTAGCCATGCGCATCCCAAAAAACCTGCGCATGCGCATCCCACAAAACCTCGCACGTGTTTTTACTCGACTAGCCTGCGGGATGCATCCTCTCGCACGTGTTTTTACTCGACTAGCCTGCGGGATGCATCCTCTCGCACGTGTTTTTACTCAACTAGCCTGCGGGATGCATCCTCTCGCACGTGTTTTTGCTCGACTAGCCTGCGGGATGCATCCTCTCGTACGTGTTTTTACTCGACTAGCCTGCGGGATGCATCCTCCCGCACGTGTTTTTACTCGACTAGCCTGCGGGATGCATCCTCTCGCACGTGTTTTTGCTCGACTAGCCTGCGGGATGCATCCTCTCGCACGTGTTTTTGCTCGACTAGCCATGCGCATCCCAAAAAACCTGCGCATGCGCATCCCACAAAACCTGCGCATGCGCATCCCACAAAACCTGCGCATGCGCATCCCACAAAACCTCGCACGTATTTTTACTCGACTAGCCTGCGGGATGCATCCTCTCGCACGTGTTTTTACTCGACTAGCCTGCAGGATGCATCCTCTCGCACGTGTTTTTACTCGACTAGCCTGCGGGATGCATCCTCTCGCACGTGTTTTTGCTCGACTTGCCTGCGGGATGCATCCTCTCGCACGTGTTTTCGCTCGACTAGCCTGCGGGATGCATCCTCTCGCACGTGTTTTTGCTCGACTAGCCTGCGGGATGCATCCTCTCGCACGTGTTTTTACTCGACTAGCCTGCGGGATGCATCCTCTCGCACGTGTTTTTGGTCGACTAGCCTGCGGGATGCATCCTCTCGCACGTGTATTTGCTCGACTAGCCTGCGGGATGCATCCTCTCGCACGTGTTTGTGCTCGACTAGCCTGCGGGATGCATCCTCTCGCACGTGTTTTTACTCGACTAGCCTGCGGGATGCATCCTCTCGCACGTGTATTTGCTCGACTAGCCTGCGGGATGCATCCTCTCGCACGTGTTTGTGCTCGACTAGCCTGCGGGATGCATCCTCTCGCACGTGTTTTTACTCGACTAGCCTGCGGGATGCATCCTCTCGCACGTGTTTTTGCTCGACTAGCCTGCGGGATGCATCCTCTCGCACGTGTTTTTGCTCGACTAGCCTGCGGGATGCATCCTCTCGCACGTGTTTTTGCTCGACTAGCCATGCGCATCCCAAAAAACCTGCGCATGCGCATCCCACAAAACCTCGCACGTGTTTTTACTCGACTAGCCTGCGGGATGCATCCTCTCGCACGTGTTTTTACTCGACTAGCCTGCGGGATGCATCCTCTCGCACGTGTTTTTTACTCAACTAGCCTGCGGGATGCATCCTCTCGCACGTGTTTTTGCTCGACTAGCCTGTAGGATGCATCCTCTCGCACGTGCTTTTGCTCGACTAGCCTGCGGGATGCATCCTCTCGCACGTGTTTTTACTCGACTAGCCTGCGGGATGCATCCTCTCGCACGTGTTTTTACTCGACTAGCCTGCGGGATGCATCCTCTCGCACGTGTTTTTACTCGACTAGCCTGCGGGATGCATCCTCTCGCACGTGTTTTTACTCAACTAGCCTGCGGGATGCATCCTCTCGCACGTGTTTTTGCTCGACTAGCCTGCGGGATGCATCCTCTAGCACGTGTTTTTGCTCGACTACCCTGCGGGATGCATCCTCTCGCACGTGTTTTTCCTCGACTAGCCATGCGCATCCCAAAAAACCTGCGCATGCGCATCCGAAAAAACCTGCGCATGCGCATCCCACAAAACCTGCGCATGCGCATCCCACAAAACCTGCGCATGCGCATCCCACAAAACCTCGCACGTGTTTTTACTCAACTAGCCTGCGGGATGCATCCTCTCGCACGTGTTTTTACTCAACTAGTCTGCGGGATGCATCCTCTCGCACGTGTTTTTACTCGACTAGCCTGCGGGATGCATCCTCTCGCACGTGTTTTTACTCGACAAGTCTGCAGGATGCATCCTCTCGCACGTGTTTTTACTCGACTAGCCTGCGGGATGCATCCTCTCGCACGTGTTTTTGCTCGACTAGCATGCGGGATGCATCCTCTCGCACGTGTTTTTGCTCGACTAGCCTGCGGGATGCATCCTCTCGCACGTGTTTTTACTCGACTAGCCTGCGGGATGCATCCTCTCGCACGTGTTTTTACTCGACTAGCCTGCGGGATGCATCCTCTCGCACGTGTTTTTACTCGACTAGCCTGCAGGATGCATCCTCTCGCACGTGTTTTTACTCGACTAGCCTGCGGGATGCATCCTCTCGCACGTGTTTTTGCTCGACTAGCCTGCGGGATGCATCCTCTCGCACGTGTTTTTGCTCGACTAGCCTGCGGGATGCATCCTCTCGCACGTGTTTTTACTCGACTAGCCTGCGGGATTCATCCTCTCGCACGTGTTTTTACTCGACTAGCCTGCGGGATGCATCCTCTCGCACGTGTTTTTGCTCGACTAGCCTGCGGGATGCATCCTCTCGCACGTGTTTTTGCTCGACTAGCCTGCGGGATGCATCCTCTCGTACGTGTTTTTACTCGACTAGCCTGCGGGATGCATCCTCCCGCACGTGTTTTTACTCGACTAGCCTGCGGGATGCATCCTCTCGCACGTGTTTTTGCTCGACTAGCCTGCGGGATGCATCCTCTCGCACGTGTTTTTGCTCGACTAGCCATGCGCATCCCAAAAAACCTGCGCATGCGCATCCCACAAAACCTGCGCATGCGCATCCCACAAAACCTGCGCATGCGCATCCCACAAAACCTCAAACGTATTTTTACTCGACTAGCCTGCGGGATGCATCCTCTCGCACGTGTTTTTACTCGACTAGCCTGCAGGATGCATCCTCTCGCACGTGTTTTTACTCGACTAGCCTGCGGGATGCATCCTCTCGCACGTGTTTTTGCTCGACTTGCCTGCGGGATGCATCCTCTCGCACGTGTTTTCGCTCGACTAGCCTGCGGGATGCATCCTCTCGCACGTGTTTTTGCTCGACTAGCCTGCGGGATGCATCCTCTCGCACGTGTTTTTACTCGACTAGCCTGCGGGATGCATCCTCTCGCACGTGTTTTTGGTCGACTAGCCTGCGGGATGCATCCTCTCGCACGTGTATTTGCTCGACTAGCCTGCGGGATGCATCCTCTCGCACGTGTTTGTGCTCGACTAGCCTGCGGGATGCATCCTCTCGCACGTGTTTTTACTCGACTAGCCTGCGGGATGCATCCTCTCGCACGTGTATTTGCTCGACTAGCCTGCGGGATGCATCCTCTCGCACGTGTTTGTGCTCGACTAGCCTGCGGGATGCATCCTCTCGCACGTGTTTTTACTCGACTAGCCTGCGGGATGCATCCTCTCGCACGTGTTTTTGCTCGACTAGCCTGCGGGATGCATCCTCTCGCACGTGTTTTTGCTCGACTAGCCTGCGGGATGCATCCTCTCGCACGTGTTTTTGCTCGACTAGCCATGCGCATCCCAAAAAACCTGCGCATGCGCATCCCACAAAACCTCGCACGTGTTTTTACTCGACTAGCCTGCGGGATGCATCCTCTCGCACGTGTTTTTACTCGACTAGCCTGCGGGATGCATCCTCTCGCACGTGTTTTTACTCAACTAGCCTGCGGGATGCATCCTCTCGCACGTGTTTTTGCTCGACTAGCCTGTGGGATGCATCCTCTCGCACGTGCTTTTGCTCGACTAGCCTGCGGGATGCATCCTCTCGCACGTGTTTTTACTCGACTAGCCTGCGGGATGCATCCTCTCGCACGTGTTTTTACTCGACTAGCCTGCGGGATGCATCCTCTCGCACGTGTTTTTACTCGACTAGCCTGCGGGATGCATCCTCTCGCACGTGTTTTTACTCAACTAGCCTGCGGGATGCATCCTCTCGCACGTGTTTTTGCTCGACTAGCCTGCGGGATGCATCCTCTAGCACGTGTTTTTGCTCGACTACCCTGCGGGATGCATCCTCTCGCACGTGTTTTTGCTCGACTAGCCATGCGCATCCCAAAAAACCTGCGCATGCGCATCCCAAAAAACCTGCGCATGCGCATCCCACAAAACCTGCGCATGCGCATCCCACAAAACCTCGCACGTGTTTTTACTCAACTAGCCTGCGGGATGCATCCTCTCGCACGTGTTTTTACTCAACTAGTCTGCGGGATGCATCCTCTCGCACGTGTTTTTACTCGACTAGCCTGCGGGATGCATCCTCTCGCACGTGTTTTTACTCGACAAGTCTGCAGGATGCATCCTCTCGCACGTGTTTTTACTCGACTAGCCTGCGGGATGCATCCTCTCGCACGTGTTTTTGCTCGACTAGCATGCGGGATGCATCCTCTCGCACGTGTTTTTGCTCGACTAGCCTGCGGGATGCATCCTCTCGCACGTGTTTTTACTCGACTAGCCTGCGGGATGCATCCTCTCGCACGTGTTTTTACTCGACTAGCCTGCGGGATGCATCCTCTCGCACGTGTTTTTACTCGACTAGCCTGCAGGATGCATCCTCTCGCACGTGTTTTTACTCGACTAGCCTGCGGGATGCATCCTCTCGCACGTGTTTTTGCTCGACTAGCCTGCGGGATGCATCCTCTAGCACGTGTTTTTGCTCGACTACCCTGCGGGATGCATCCTCTCGCACGTGTTTTTCCTCGACTAGCCATGCGCATCCCAAAAAACCTGCGCATGCGCATCCGAAAAAACCTGCGCATGCGCATCCACAAAACCTGCGCATGCGCATCCCACAAAACCTGCGCATGCGCATCCCACAAAACCTCGCACGTGTTTTTACTCAACTAGCCTGCGGGATGCATCCTCTCGCACGTGTTTTTACTCAACTAGTCTGCGGGATGCATCCTCTCGCACGTGTTTTTACTCGACTAGCCTGCGGGATGCATCCTCTCGCACGTGTTTTTACTCGACAAGTCTGCAGGATGCATCCTCTCGCACGTGTTTTTACTCGACTAGCCTGCGGGATGCATCCTCTCGCACGTGTTTTTGCTCGACTAGCATGCGGGATGCATCCTCTCGCACGTGTTTTTGCTCGACTAGCCTGCGGGATGCATCCTCTCGCACGTGTTTTTACTCGACTAGCCTGCGGGATGCATCCTCTCGCACGTGTTTTTACTCGACTAGCCTGCGGGATGCATCCTCTCGCACGTGTTTTTACTCGACTAGCCTGCAGGATGCATCCTCTCGCACGTGTTTTTACTCGACTAGCCTGCGGGATGCATCCTCTCGCACGTGTTTTTGCTCGACTAGCCTGCGGGATGCATCCTCTCGCACGTGTTTTTGCTCGACTAGCCTGCGGGATGCATCCTCTCGCACGTGTTTTTACTCGACTAGCCTGCGGGATTCATCCTCTCGCACGTGTTTTTACTCGACTAGCCTGCGGGATGCATCCTCTCGCACGTGTTTTTGCTCGACTAGCCTGCGGGATGCATCCTCTCGCACGTGTTTTTGCTCGACTAGCCTGCGGGATGCATCCTCTCGTACGTGTTTTTACTCGACTAGCCTGCGGGATGCATCCTCCCGCACGTGTTTTTACTCGACTAGCCTGCGGGATGCATCCTCTCGCACGTGTTTTTGCTCGACTAGCCTGCGGGATGCATCCTCTCGCACGTGTTTTTGCTCGACTAGCCATGCGCATCCCAAAAGAAACCTGCGCATGCGCATCCCACAAAACCTGCGCATGCGCATCCCACAAAACCTGCGCATGCGCATCCACAAAACCTCAACGTATTTTTACTCGACTAGCCTGCGGGATGCATCCTCTCGCACGTGTTTTTACTCGACTAGCCTGCAGGATGCATCCTCTCGCACGTGTTTTTACTCGACTAGCCTGCGGGATGCATCCTCTCGCACGTGTTTTTGCTCGACTTGCCTGCGGGATGCATCCTCTCGCACGTGTTTTCGCTCGACTAGCCTGCGGGATGCATCCTCTCGCACGTGTTTTTGCTCGACTAGCCTGCGGGATGCATCCTCTCGCACGTGTTTTTACTCGACTAGCCTGCGGGATGCATCCTCTCGCACGTGTTTTTGGTCGACTAGCCTGCGGGATGCATCCTCTCGCACGTGTATTTGCTCGACTAGCCTGCGGGATGCATCCTCTCGCACGTGTTTGTGCTCGACTAGCCTGCGGGATGCATCCTCTCGCACGTGTTTTTACTCGACTAGCCTGCGGGATGCATCCTCTCGCACGTGTATTTGCTCGACTAGCCTGCGGGATGCATCCTCTCGCACGTGTTTGTGCTCGACTAGCCTGCGGGATGCATCCTCTCGCACGTGTTTTTACTCGACTAGCCTGCGGGATGCATCCTCTCGCACGTGTTTTTGCTCGACTAGCCTGCGGGATGCATCCTCTCGCACGTGTTTTTGCTCGACTAGCCTGCGGGATGCATCCTCTCGCACGTGTTTTTGCTCGACTAGCCATGCGCATCCCAAAAAACCTGCGCATGCGCATCCCACAAAACCTCGCACGTGTTTTTACTCGACTAGCCTGCGGGATGCATCCTCTCGCACGTGTTTTTACTCGACTAGCCTGCGGGATGCATCCTCTCGCACGTGTTTTTACTCAACTAGCCTGCGGGATGCATCCTCTCGCACGTGTTTTTGCTCGACTAGCCTGTGGGATGCATCCTCTCGCACGTGCTTTTGCTCGACTAGCCTGCGGGATGCATCCTCTCGCACGTGTTTTTACTCGACTAGCCTGCGGGATGCATCCTCTCGCACGTGTTTTTACTCGACTAGCCTGCGGGATGCATCCTCTCGCACGTGTTTTTACTCGACTAGCCTGCGGGATGCATCCTCTCGCACGTGTTTTTACTCAACTAGCCTGCGGGATGCATCCTCTCGCACGTGTTTTTGCTCGACTAGCCTGCGGGATGCATCCTCTAGCACGTGTTTTTGCTCGACTACCCTGCGGGATGCATCCTCTCGCACGTGTTTTTGCTCGACTAGCCATGCGCATCCCAAAAAACCTGCGCATGCGCATCCCAAAAAACCTGCGCATGCGCATCCCACAAAACCTGCGCATGCGCATCCCACAAAACCTCGCACGTGTTTTTACTCAACTAGCCTGCGGGATGCATCCTCTCGCACGTGTTTTTACTCAACTAGTCTGCGGGATGCATCCTCTCGCACGTGTTTTTACTCGACTAGCCTGCGGGATGCATCCTCTCGCACGTGTTTTTACTCGACAAGTCTGCAGGATGCATCCTCTCGCACGTGTTTTTACTCGACTAGCCTGCGGGATGCATCCTCTCGCACGTGTTTTTGCTCGACTAGCATGCGGGATGCATCCTCTCGCACGTGTTTTTGCTCGACTAGCCTGCGGGATGCATCCTCTCGCACGTGTTTTTACTCGACTAGCCTGCGGGATGCATCCTCTCGCACGTGTTTTTACTCGACTAGCCTGCGGGATGCATCCTCTCGCACGTGTTTTTACTCGACTAGCCTGCAGGATGCATCCTCTCGCACGTGTTTTTACTCGACTAGCCTGCGGGATGCATCCTCTCGCACGTGTTTTTGCTCGACTAGCCTGCGGGATGCATCCTCTCGCACGTGTTTTTGCTCGACTAGCCTGCGGGATGCATCCTCTCGCACGTGTTTTTACTCGACTAGCCTGCGGGATTCATCCTCTCGCACGTGTTTTTACTCGACTAGCCTGCGGGATGCATCCTCTCGCACGTGTTTTTGCTCGACTAGCCTGCGGGATGCATCCTCTCGTACGTGTTTTTACTCGACTAGCCTGCGGGATGCATCCTCCCGCACGTGTTTTTACTCGACTAGCCTGCGGGATGCATCCTCTCGCACGTGTTTTTGCTCGACTAGCCTGCGGGATGCATCCTCTCGCACGTGTTTTTGCTCGACTAGCCATGCGCATCCCAAAAAACCTGCGCATGCGCATCCCACAAAACCTGCGCATGCGCATCCCACAAAACCTGCGCATGCGCATCCCACAAAACCTCGCACGTATTTTTACTCGACTAGCCTGCGGGATGCATCCTCTCGCACGTGTTTTTACTCGACTAGCCTGCAGGATGCATCCTCTCGCACGTGTTTTTACTCGACTAGCCTGCGGGATGCATCCTCTCGCACGTGTTTTTGCTCGACTTGCCTGCGGGATGCATCCTCTCGCACGTGTTTTCGCTCGACTAGCCTGCGGGATGCATCCTCTCGCACGTGTTTTTGCTCGACTAGCCTGCGGGATGCATCCTCTCGCACGTGTTTTTACTCGACTAGCCTGCGGGATGCATCCTCTCGCACGTGTTTTTGCTCGACTAGCCTGCGGGATGCATCCTCTCGCACGTGTATTTGCTCGACTAGCCTGCGGGATGCATCCTCTCGCACGTGTTTGTGCTCGACTAGCCTGCGGGATGCATCCTCTCGCACGTGTTTTTACTCGACTAGCCTGCGGGATGCATCCTCTCGCACGTGTTTTTGCTCGACTAGCCTGCGGGATGCATCCTCTCGCACGTGTTTTTGCTCGACTAGCCTGCGGGATGCATCCTCTCGCACGTGTTTTTGCTCGACTAGCCATGCGCATCCCAAAAAACCTGCGCATGCGCATCCCACAAAACCTCGCACGTGTTTTTACTCGACTAGCCTGCGGGATGCATCCTCTCGCACGTGTTTTTACTCGACTAGCCTGCGGGAAGCATCCTCTCGCACGTGTTTTTACTCGACTAGCCTGCGGGAAGCATCCTCTCGCACGTGTTTTTACTCGACTAGTCTGCGCGATGCATCCTCTCGCACGTGTTTTTACTCGACTAGCCTGCGGGATGCATCCTCTCGCACGTGTTTTTGCTCGACTAGCCTGCGGGATGCATCCTCTCGCACGTGTTTTTGCTCGACTAGCCTGCGGGATGCATCCTCTCGCACGTGTTTTTGCTCGACTAGCCATACGCATCCCAAAAAACCTGCGCATGCGCATCCCACAAAACCTGCGCATGCGCATCCCACAAAACCTCGCACGTGGTTTTACTCGACTAGCCTGCGGGATGCATCCTCTCGCACGTGTTTTTACTCGACTAGCCTGCGGGATGCATCCTCTCGCACGTGTTTTTACTCGACTAGCCTGCGGGATGCATCCTCTCGCACGTGTTTTTGCTCGACTAGCCTGCGGGATGCATCCTCTCGCACGTGTTTTTGCTCGACTAGGCATACGCATCCCAAAAAACCTGCGCATGCGCATCCCAAAAAACCTGCGCATGCGCATCCCAAAAAACCTGCGCATGCGCATCCCACAAAACCTGCGCATGCGCATCCCACAAAACCTCGCACGTGTTTTTACTCGACTAGCCTGCGGGATGCATCCTCTCGCACGTGTTTTTACTCGACTAGCCTGCGGGATGCATCCTCTCGCACGTGTTTTTACTCGACTAGCCTGCGGGATGCATCCTCTCGCACGTGTTTTTACTCGACTAGCCTGCGGGAAGCATCCTCTCGCACGTGTTTTTACTCGACTAGTCTGCGGGATGCATCCTCTCGCACGTGTTTTTACTCGACTAGCCTGCGGGATGCATCCTCTCGCACGTGTTTTTACTCGACTACCCTGCGGGATGCATCCTCTCGCACGTGTTTTTGCTCGACTAGCCATGCGCATCCCAAAAAACCTGCGCATGCGCATCCCAAAAAACCTGCGCATGCGCATCCCACAAAACCTGCGCATGCGAATCCCACAAAAGCTCGCACGTGTTTTTACTCGACTAGCCATGCGCATCCCAAAAAACCTGCGCATGCGCATCCCAAAAAACCTGCGCATGCGCATCCCACAAAACCTGCGCATGCGCATCCCACAAAACCTCGCACGTGTTTTTACTCGACTAGCCTGCGGGATGCATCCTCTCGCACGTGTTTTTACTCGACTAGCCTGCGGATGCATCCTCTCGCACGTGTTTTTACTCGACTAGCCTGCAGGATGCATCCTCTCGCACGTGTTTTTACTCGACTAGCCTGCGGGATGCATCCTCTCGCACGTGTTTTGCTCGACTAGCCTGCGGGATGCATCCTCTCGCACGTGTTTTTGCTCGACTAGCCTGCGGGATGCATCCTCTCGCACGTGTTTTTACTCGACTAGCCTGCGGGATTCATCCTCTCGCACGTGTTTTTACTCGACTAGCCTGCGGGATGCATCCTCTCGCACGTGTTTTTGCTCGACTAGCCTGCGGGATGCATCCTCTCGTACGTGTTTTTACTCGACTAGCCTGCGGGATGCATCCTCCCGCACGTGTTTTTACTCGACTAGCCTGCGGGATGCATCCTCTCGCACGTGTTTTTGCTCGACTAGCCTGCGGGATGCATCCTCTCGCACGTGTTTTTGCTCGACTAGCCATGCGCATCCCAAAAAACCTGCGCATGCGCATCCCACAAAACCTGCGCATGCGCATCCCACAAAACCTCGCACATATTTTTACTCGACTAGCCTGCGGGATGCATCCTCTCGCACGTGTTTTTACTCGACTAGCCTGCAGGATGCATCCTCTCGCACGTGTTTTTACTCGACTAGCCTGCGGGATGCATCCTCTCGCACGTGTTTTTGCTCGACTAGCCTGCGGGATGCATCCTCTCGCACGTGTTTTCGCTCGACTAGCCTGCGGGATGCATCCTCTCGCACGTGTTTTTGCTCGACTAGCCTGCGGGATGCATCCTCTCGCAAGTGTTTTTACTCGACTAGCCTGCGGGATGCATCCTCTCGCACGTGTTTTTGCTCGACTAGCCTGCGGGATGCATCCTCTCGCACGTGTATTTGCTCGACTAGCCTGCGGGATGCATCCTCTCGCACGTGTTTGTGCTCGACTAGCCTGCGGGATGCATCCTCTCGCACGTGTTTTTACTCGACTAGCCTGCGGGATGCATCCTCTCGCACGTGTTTTTGCTCGACTAGCCTGCGGGATGCATCCTCTCGCACGTGTTTTTGCTCGACTAGCCTGCGGGATGCATCCTCTCGCACGTGTTTTTACTCGACTAGCCTGCGGGATGCATCCTCTCGCACGTGTTTTTACTCGACTACCCTGCGGGATGCATCCTCTCGCACGTGTTTTTGCTCGACTAGCCATGCGCATCCCAAAAAACCTGCGCATGCGCATCCCAAAAAACCTGCGCATGCGCATCCCACAAAACCTGCGCATGCGAATCCCACAAAAGCTCGCACGTGTTTTTACTCGACTAGCCATGCGCATCCCAAAAAACCTGCGCATGCGCATCCCAAAAACCTGCGCATGCGCATCCCACAAAACCTGCGCATGCGCATCCCACAAAACCTCGCACGTGTTTTTACTCGACTAGCCTGCGGGATGCATCCTCTCGCACGTGTTTTTACTCGACTAGCCTGCGGGATGCATCCTCTCGCACGTGTTTTTACTCGACTAGCCTGCAGGATGCATCCTCTCGCACGTGTTTTTACTCGACTAGCCTGCGGGATGCATCCTCTCGCACGTGTTTTTGCTCGACTAGCCTGCGGGATGCATCCTCTCGCACGTGTTTTTGCTCGACTAGCCTGCGGGATGCATCCTCTCGCACGTGTTTTTACTCGACTAGCCTGCGGATGCATCCTCTCGCACGTGTTTTTGCTCGACTAGCCTGCGGGATGCATCCTCTCGCACGTGTATTTGCTCGACTAGCCTGCGGGATGCATCCTCTCGCACGTGTTTGTGCTCGACTAGCCTGCGGGATGCATCCTCTCGCACGTGTTTTTACTCGACTAGCCTGCGGGATGCATCCTCTCGCACGTGTTTTTGCTCGACTAGCCTGCGGGATGCATCCTCTCGCACGTGTTTTTGCTCGACTAGCCTGCGGGATGCATCCTCTCGCACGTGTTTTTACTCGACTAGCCTGCGGGATGCATCCTCTCGCACGTGTTTTTACTCGACTACCCTGCGGGATGCATCCTCTCGCACGTGTTTTTGCTCGACTAGCCATGCGCATCCCAAAAAACCTGCGCATGCGCATCCCACAAAACCTGCGCATGCGCATCCCACAAAACCTCGCACGTGTTTTTACTCGACTAGCCTGCGGGATGCATCCTCTCGCACGTGTTTTACTCGACTAGCCTGCGGGATGCATCCTCTCGCACGTGTTTTTGCTCGACTAGCTTGCGGGATGCATCCTCTCGCACGTGTTTTTGCTCGACTAGGCATGCGCATCCCAAAAAACCTGCGCATGCGCATCCCACAAAACCTCGCACGTGTTTTTACTCGACTAGCCTGCGGGATGCATCCTCTCGCACGTGTTTTTACTCGACTAGCTTGCGGGATGCATCCTCTCGCACGTGTTTTTACTCGACTAGCCTGCGGATGCATCCTCTCGCACGTGTTTTTACTCGACTAGCCTGCGGGATGCATCCTCTCGCACGTGTTTTTACTCGACTAGCCTGCGGGAAGCATCCTCTCGCACGTGTTTTTACTCGACTAGTCTGCGGGATGCATCCTCTCGCACGTGTTTTTGCTCGACTAGCCATGCGCATCCCAAAAAACCTGCGCATGCGCATCCCACAAAACCTGCGCATGCGCATCCCACAAAACCTCGCACGTGTTTTTACTCGACTAGCCTGCGGATGCATCCTCTCGCACGTGTTTTTACTCGACTAGCCTGCGGGATGCATCCTCTCGCACGTGTTTTTACTCGACTAGCCTGCGGGATGCATCCTCTCGCACGTGTTTTTGCTCGACTAGCCTGCGGGATGCATCCTCTCGCACGTGTTTTTGCTCGACTACCCTGCGGGATGCATCCGCTCGCACGTGTTTTTGCTCGACTAGCCATGCGCATCCCAAAAAACCTGCGCATGCGCATCCCAAAAAACCTGCGCATGCGCATCCCACAAAACCTGCGCATGCGCATCCCACAAAACCTCGCACGTGTTTTTACTCAACTAGCCTGCGGGATGCATCCTCTCGCACGTGTTTTTACTCAACTAGTCTGCGGGATGCATCCTCTCGCACGTGTCTTTACTCGACTAGCCTGCGGGATGCATCCTCTCGCACGTGTTTTTACTCGACTAGCCTGCAGGATGCATCCTCTCGCACGTGTTTTTACTCGACGAGCCTGCGGGATGCATCCTCTCGCACGTGTTTTTGCTCGACTAGCCTGCGGGATGCATCCTCTCGCACGTGTTTTCGCTCGACTAGCCTGCGGGATGCATCCTCTCGCACGTGTTTTTGCTCGACTAGCCTGCGGATGCATCCTCTCGCACGTGTTTTCGCTCGACTAGCCTGCGGGATGCATCCTCTCGCACGTGTTTTTGCTCGACTAGCCTGCAGGATGCATCCTCTCGCACGTGTTTTTACCCGACGAGCCTGCGGGATGCATCCTCTCGCACGTGTTTTTGCTCGACTAGCCTGCGGGATGCATCCTCTCGCACGTGTTTTCGCTCGACTAGCCTGCGGGATGCATCCTCTCGCACGTGTTTTTGCTCGACTAGCCTGCGGGATGCATCCTCTCGCACGTGTTTTTACTCGACTAGCCTGCGGGATGCATCCTCTCGCACGTGTTTTTGCTCGACTAGCCTGCGGGATGCATCCTCTCGCACGTGTATTTGCTCGACTAGCCTGCGGGATGCATCCTCTCGCACGTGTTTTAACTCGACTAGCCTGCGGGATGCATCCTCTCGCACGTGTTTTTACTCGACTAGCCTGCGGGATGCATCCTCTCGCACGTGTTTTTGCTCGACTAGCCTGCGGGATGCATCCTCTCGCACGTGTTTTTGCTCGACTAGCCTGCGGGATGCATCCTCTCGCACGTGTTTTTGCTCGACTAGCCATGCGCATCCCAAAAAACCTGCGCATGCGCATCCCACAAAACCTCGCACGTGTTTTTACTCGACTAGCCTGCGGGATGCATCCTCTCGCACGTGTTTTTACTCGACTAGCCTGCGGGATGCATCCTCTCGCACGTGTTTTTACTCAACTAGCCTGCGGGATGCATCCTCTCGCACGTGTTTTTGCTCGACTAGCCTGCGGGATGCATCCTCTCGCACGTGTTTTTGCTCGACTAGCCTGCGGATGCATCCTCTCGCACGTGTTTTTACTCGACTAGCCTGCGGGATGCATCCTCTCGCACGTGTTTTTACTCGACTAGCCTGCGGGATGCATCCTCTCGCACGTGTTTTTACTCGACTAGCCTGCGGGATGCATCCTCTCGCACGTGTTTTTACTCAACTAGCCTGCGGGATGCATCCTCTCGCACGTGTTTTTGCTCGACTAGCCTGCGGGATGCATCCTCTAGCACGTGTTTTTACTCGACTACCCTGCGGATGCATCCTCTCGCACGTGTTTTTGCTCGACTAGCCATGCGCATCCCAAAAAACCTGCGCATGCGCATCCCAAAAAACCTGCGCATGCGCATCCCACAAAACCTGCGCATGCGCATCCCACAAAACCTCGCACGTGTTTTTACTCGACTAGCCTGCGGATGCATCCTCTCGCACGTGTTTTTACTCGACTAGCCTGCGGGATGCATCCTCTCGCACGTGTTTTTGCTCGACTAGCTTGCGGGATGCATCCTCTCGCACGTGTTTTTGCTCGACTAGGCATGCGCATCCCAAAAAACCTGCGCATGCGCATCCCAAAAAACCTGCGCATGCGCATCCCACAAAACCTCGCACGTGTTTTTACTCGACTAGCCTGCGGGATGCATCCTCTCGCACGTGTTTTTACTCGACTAGCCTGCGGGATGCATCCTCTCGCACGTGTTTTTACTCGACTAGCCTGCGGGAAGCATCCTCTCGCACGTGTTTTTACTCGACTAGTCTGCGGGATGCATCCTCTCGCACGTGTTTTTGCTCGACTAGCCATGCGCATCCCAAAAAACCTGCGCATGCGCATCCCACAAAACCTGCGCATGCGGATCCCACAAAACCTCGCACGTGTTTTTACTCGACTAGCCTGCGGGATGCATCCTCTCGCACGTGTTTTTACTCGACTAGCCTGCGGGATGCATCCTCTCGCACGTGTTTTTACTCGACTGGCCTGCGGGATGCATCCTCTCGCACGTGTTTTTGCTCGACTAGCCTGCGGGATGCATC
This sequence comes from Lasioglossum baleicum, assembly GCF_051020765.1. Classification (NCBI taxonomy): domain Eukaryota; kingdom Metazoa; phylum Arthropoda; class Insecta; order Hymenoptera; family Halictidae; genus Lasioglossum; species Lasioglossum baleicum. The sequence continues at coordinate 170,652 of NW_027469314.1, read as the reverse complement.
CTCTCGCACGTGTTTTTGCTCGACTACCATGCGGGATGCATCTTCTCGCACGTGTTTTTGCTCGACTAGCCATGCGCATCCCAAAAAACCTGTGCATGCGCATCCCAAAAAACCTGCGCATGCGCATCCCACAAAACCTGCGCATGCGCATCCCACAAAACCTCGCACGTGTTTTTACTCAACTAGCCTGCGGGATGCATCCTCTCGCACGTGTTTTTACTCGACTAGCCTGCGGGATGCATCCTCTCGCACGTGTTTTTGCTCGACTAGCATGCGGGATGCATCCTCTCGCACGTGTTTTTGCTCGACTAGCCTGCGGGATGCATCCTCTCGCACGTGTTTTTACTCGACTAGCCTGCGGGATGCATCCTCTCGCACGTGTTTTTGCTCGACTAGCCTGCGGGATGCATCCTCTCGCACGTGTTTTTGCTCGACTAGGCATGCGCATCCCAAAAAACCTGCGCATGCGCATCCCAAAAAACCTGCGCATGCGCATCCCATAAAACCTGCGCATGCGCATCCCACAAAACCTCGCACGTGTTTTACTCGACTAGCCTGCGGGATGCATCCTCTCGCACGTGTTTTTACTCGACTAGCCTGCGGGATGCATCCTCTCGCACGTGTTTTTGCTCGACTAGCCTGCGGGATGCATCCTCTCGCACGTGTTTTTACTTGACTAGCCTGCGGGATGCATCCTCTCGCACGTGTTTTTGCTCGACTAGCCTGCGGGATGCATCATCTCGCACGTGTTTTTACTCGACTAGCCTGCGGGAAGCATCCTCTCGCACGTGTTTTTACTCGACTAGTCTGCGGGATGCATCCTCTCGCACGTGTTTGTGCTCGACTAGCCTGCGGGATGCATCCTCTCGCACGTGTTTTTACTCGACTAGCCTGCGGGATGCATCCTCTCGCACGTGTTTTTGCTCGACTAGCCTGCGGGATGCATCCTCTCGCACGTGTTTGTGCTCGACTAGCCTGCGGGATGCATCCTCTCGCACGTGTTTTTACTCGACTAGTCTGCGGGATGCATCCTCTCGCACGTGTTTTGGCTCGACTAGCCTGCGGGATGCATCCTCTCGCACGTGTTTTTGCTCGACAAGCCTGCGGGATGCATCCTCTCGCACGTGTATTTGCTCGACTAGCTTGCGGGATGCATCCTCTCGCACGTGTTTTCGCTCGACTAGCCTGCGGGATGCATCCTCTCGCACGTGTTTTTGCTCGACTAGCCTGCGGGATGCATCCTCTCGCACGTGTTTTTACTCGACTAGCCTGCGGGATGCATCGTCTCGCACGTGTTTTTGCTCGACTAGCCTGCGGGATGCATCCTCTCGCACGTGTATTTGCTCGACTAGCCTGCGGGATGCATCCTCTCGCACGTGTTTTTGCTCGACTAGCCATGCGCATCCCAAAAACCCTGTGCATGCGCATCCCACAAAACCTGCGCATGCGCATCCCACAAAACCTCGCACGTGTTTTTACTCGACTAGCCTGCGTGATGCATCCTCTCGCACGTGTTTTTACTCGACTAGCCTGCGGGATGCATCGTCTCGCACGTGTTTTTGCTCGACTAGCCTGCGGGATGCATCCTCTCGCACGTGTATTTGCTCGACTAGCCTGCGGGATGCATCCTCTCGCACGTGTTTTTGCTCAACTAGGCATGCGCATCCCAAAAAACCTGCGCATGCGCATCCCAATAAACATGCGCATGCGCATCCCACAAAACCTGCGCATGCGCATCCCACAAAACCTCGCACGTGTTTTTACTCGACTAGCCTGCGGGATGCATCCTCTCGCACGTGTTTTTACTCGACTAGCCTGCGGGATGCATCCTCTCGCACGTGTTTTTACTCGACTAGCCTGCGGGATGCATCCTCTCGCACGTGTTTTTACTCGACTAGCCTGCGGGAAGCATCCTCTCGCACGTGTTTTTACTCGACTAGTCTGCGGGATGCATCCTCTCGCACGTGTTTTTGCTCGACTAGCCATGCGCATCCCAAAAAACCTGCGCATGCGCATCCCAAAAAACGTGCGCATGCGCATCCCAAAAAACCTGCGCATGCGCATCCCACAAAACCTGCGCATGCGCATCCCACAAAACCTCGCACGTGTTTTTACTCAACTAGCCTGCGGGATGCATCCTCTCGCACGTGTTTTTACTCAACTAGTCTGCGGGATGCATCCTCTCGCACGTGTTTTTACTCGACTAGCCTGCGGGATGCATCCTCTCGCACGTGTTTTTACTCGACTAGCCTGCAGGATGCATCCTCTCGCATGTGTTTTTACTCGACGAGCCTGCGGGATGCATCCTCTCGCACGTGTTTTTGCTCGACTAGCCTGCGGGATGCATCCTCTCGCACGTGTTTTCGCTCGACTAGCCTGCGGGATGCATCCTCTCGCACGTGTTTTTGCTCGACTAGCCTGCGGGATGCATCCTCTCGCACGTGTTTTTACTCGACTAGCCTGCGGGATGCATCCTCTCGCACGTGTTTTTGCTCGACTAGCCTGCGGGATGCATCCTCTCGCACGTGTATTTGCTCGACTAGCCTGCGGGATGCATCCTCTCGCACGTGTTTTTACTCGACTAGCCTGCGGGATGCATCCTCTCGCACGTGTTTTTACTCGACTAGCCTGCGGGATGCATCCTCTCGCACGTGTTTTTGCTCGACTAGCCTGCGGGATGCATCCTCTCGCACGTGTTTTTGCTCGACTAGCCTGCGGGATGCATCCTCTCGCACGTGTTTTTGCTCGACTAGCCATGCGCATCCCAAAAAACCTGCGCATGCGCATCCCACAAAACCTCGCACGTGTTTTTACTCGACTAGCCTGCGGGATGCATCCTCTCGCACGTGTTTTTACTCGACTAGCCTGCGGGATGCATCCTCTCGCACGTGTTTTTACTCAACTAGGCTGCGGGATGCATCCTCTCGCACGTGTTTTTGCTCGACTAGCCTGCGGGATGCATCCTCTCGCACGTGTTTTTGCTCGACTAGCCTGCGGGATGCATCCTCTCGCACGTGTTTTTACTCGACTAGCCTGCGGGATGCATCCTCTCGCACGTGTTTTTACTCGACTAGCCTGCGGGATGCATCCTCTCGCACGTGTTTTTACTCGACTAGCCTGCGGGATGCATCCTCTCGCACGTGTTTTTACTCAACTAGCCTGCGGGATGCATCCTCTCGCACGTGTTTTTGCTCGACTAGCCTGCGGGATGCATCCTCTAGCACGTGTTTTTACTCGACTACCCTGCGGGATGCATCCTCTCGCACGTGTTTTTGCTCGACTAGCCATGCGCATCCCAAAAAACCTGCGCATGCGCATCCCAAAAAACCTGCGCATGCGCATCCCACAAAACCTGCGCATGCGCATCCCACAAAACCTCGCACGTGTTTTTACTCGACTAGCCTGCGGGATGCATCCTCTCGCACGTGTTTTTACTCGACTAGCCTGCGGGATGCATCCTCTCGCACGTGTTTTTGCTCGACTAGCTTGCGGGATGCATCCTCTCGCACGTGTTTTTGCTCGACTAGGCATGCGCATCCCAAAAAACCTGCGCATGCGCATCCCAAAAAACCTGCGCATGCGCATCCCACAAAACCTCGCACGTGTTTTTACTCGACTAGCCTGCGGGATGCATCCTCTCGCACGTGTTTTTACTCGACTAGCCTGCGGGATGCATCCTCTCGCACGTGTTTTTACTCGACTAGCCTGCGGGAAGCATCCTCTCGCACGTGTTTTTACTCGACTAGTCTGCGGGATGCATCCTCTCGCACGTGTTTTTGCTCGACTAGCCATGCGCATCCCAAAAAACCTGCGCATGCGCATCCCACAAAACCTGCGCATGCGCATCCCACAAAACCTCGCACGTGTTTTTACTCGACTAGCCTGCGGGATGCATCCTCTCGCACGTGTTTTTACTCGACTAGCCTGCGGGATGCATCCTCTCGCACGTGTTTTTACTCGACTGGCCTGGGGGATGCATCCTCTCGCACGTGTTTTTGCTCGACTAGCCTGCGGGATGCATCCTCTCGCACGTGTTTTTGCTCGACTACCCTGCGGGATGCATCCTCTCGCACGTGTTTTTGCTCGACTAGCCATGCGCATCCCAAAAAACCTGCGCATGCGCATCCCAAAAAACCTGCGCATGCGCATCCCACAAAACCTGCGCATGCGCATCCCACAAAACCTCGCACGAGTTTTTACTCAACTAGCCTGCGGGATGCATCCTCTCGCACGTGTTTTTACTCAACTAGTCTGCGGGATGCATCCTCTCGCACGTGTTTTTACTCGACTAGCCTGCGGGATGCATCCTCTCGCACGTGTTTTTACTCAACTAGCCTGCGGGATGCATCCTCTCGCACGTGTTTTTGCTCGACTAGCCTGCGGGATGCATCCTCTCGCACGTGTTTTTGCTCGACTAGCCTGCGGGATGCATCCTCTCGCACGTGTTTTTACTCGACTAGCCTGCGGGATGCATCCTCTCGCACGTGTTTTTACTCGACTAGCCTGCGGGATGCATCCTCTCGCACGTGTTTTTACTCGACTAGCCTGCGGGATGCATCCTCTCGCACGTGTTTTTACTCAACTAGCCTGCGGGATGCATCCTCTCGCACGTGTTTTTGCTCGACTAGCCTGCGGGATGCATCCTCTAGCACGTGTTTTTACTCGACTACCCTGCGGGATGCATCCTCTCGCACGTGTTTTTGCTCGACTAGCCATGCGCATCCCAAAAAACCTGCGCATGCGCATCCCAAAAAACCTGCGCATGCGCATCCCACAAAACCTGCGCATGCGCATCCCACAAAACCTCGCACGTGTTTTTACTCGACTAGCCTGCGGGATGCATCCTCTCGCACGTGTTTTTACTCGACTAGCCTGCGGGATGCATCCTCTCGCACGTGTTTTTGCTCGACTAGCTTGCGGGATGCATCCTCTCGCACGTGTTTTTGCTCGACTAGGCATGCGCATCCCAAAAAACCTGCGCATGCGCATCCCAAAAAACCTGCGCATGCGCATCCCACAAAACCTCGCACGTGTTTTTACTCGACTAGCCTGCGGGATGCATCCTCTCGCACGTGTTTTTACTCGACTAGCCTGCGGGATGCATCCTCTCGCACGTGTTTTTACTCGACTAGCCTGCGGGAAGCATCCTCTCGCACGTGTTTTTACTCGACTAGTCTGCGGGATGCATCCTCTCGCACGTGTTTTTGCTCGACTAGCCATGCGCATCCCAAAAAACCTGCGCATGCGCATCCCACAAAACCTGCGCATGCGCATCCCACAAAACCTCGCACGTGTTTTTACTCGACTAGCCTGCGGGATGCATCCTCTCGCACGTGTTTTTACTCGACTAGCCTGCGGGATGCATCCTCTCGCACGTGTTTTTGCTCGGCTACCCTGCGGGATGCATCCTCTCGCACGTGTTTTTGCTCGACTAGCCATGCGCATCCCAAAAAACCTGCGCATGCGCATCCCAAAAAACCTGCGCATGCGCATCCCACAAAACCTGCGCATGCGCATCCCACAAAACCTCGCACGTGTTTTTACTCAACTAGCCTGCGGGATGCATCCTCTCGCACGTGTTTTTACTCAACTAGTCTGCGGGATGCATCCTCTCGCACGTGTTTTTACTCGACTAGCCTGCGGGATGCATCCTCTCGCACGTGTTTTTACTCGACAAGTCTGCAGGATGCATCCTCTCGCACGTGTTTTTACTCGACTAGCCTGCGGGATGCATCCTCTCGCACGTGTTTTTACTCGACTAGCCTGCGGGATGCATCCTCTCGCACGTGTTTTTACTCAACTAGCCTGCGGGATGCATCCTCTCGCACGTGTTTTTGCTCGACTAGCCTGCGGGATGCATCCTCTAGCACGTGTTTTTACTCGACTACCCTGCGGGATGCATCCTCTCGCACGTGTTTTTGCTCGACTAGCCATGCGCATCCCAAAAAACCTGCGCATGCGCATCCCAAAAAACCTGCGCATGCGCATCCCACAAAACCTGCGCATGCGCATCCCACAAAACCTCGCACGTGTTTTTACTCGACTAGCCTGCGGGATGCATCCTCTCGCACGTGTTTTTACTCGACTAGCCTGCGGGATGCATCCTCTCGCACGTGTTTTTGCTCGACTAGCTTGCGGGATGCATCCTCTCGCACGTGTTTTTGCTCGACTAGGCATGCGCATCCCAAAAAACCTGCGCATGCGCATCCCAAAAAACCTGCGCATGCGCATCCCACAAAACCTCGCACGTGTTTTTACTCGACTAGCCTGCGGGATGCATCCTCTCGCACGTGTTTTTACTCGACTAGCCTGCGGGATGCATCCTCTCGCACGTGTTTTTACTCGACTAGCCTGCGGGAAGCATCCTCTCGCACGTGTTTTTACTCGACTAGTCTGCGGGATGCATCCTCTCGCACGTGTTTTTGCTCGACTAGCCATGCGCATCCCAAAAAACCTGCGCATGCGCATCCCACAAAACCTGCGCATGCGCATCCCACAAAACCTCGCACGTGTTTTTACTCGACTAGCCTGCGGGATGCATCCTCTCGCACGTGTTTTTACTCGACTAGCCTGCGGGATGCATCCTCTCGCACGTGTTTTTGCTCGACTACCCTGCGGGATGCATCCTCTCGCACGTGTTTTTGCTCGACTAGCCATGCGCATCCCAAAAAACCTGCGCATGCGCATCCCAAAAAACCTGCGCATGCGCATCCCACAAAACCTGCGCATGCGCATCCCACAAAACCTCGCACGTGTTTTTACTCAACTAGCCTGCGGGATGCATCCTCTCGCACGTGTTTTTACTCAACTAGTCTGCGGGATGCATCCTCTCGCACGTGTTTTTACTCGACTAGCCTGCGGGATGCATCCTCTCGCACGTGTTTTTACTCGACAAGTCTGCTGGATGCATCCTCTCGCACGTGTTTTTACTCGACTAGCCTGCGGGATGCATCCTCTCGCACGTGTTTTTGCTCGACTAGCATGCGGGATGCATCCTCTCGCACGTGTTTTTGCTCGACTAGCCTGCGGGATGCATCCTCTCGCACGTGTTTTTACTCGACTAGCCTGCGGGATGCATCCTCTCGCACGTGTTTTTGCTCGACTAGCCTGCGGGATGCATCCTCTCGCACGTGTTTTTGCTCGACTAGCATGCGCATCCCAAAAAACCTGCGCATGCGCATCCCAAAAAACCTGCGCATGCGCATCCCATAAAACCTGCGCATGCGCATCCCACAAAACCTCGCACGTGTTTTTACTCGACTAGCCTGCGGGATGCATCCTCTCGCACGTGTTTTTACTCGACTAGCCTGCGGGATGCATCCTCTCGCACGTGTTTTTGCTCGACTAGCCTGCGGGATGCATCCTCTCGCACGTGTTTTTACTTGACTAGCCTGCGGGATGCATCCTCTCGCACGTGTTTTTGCTCGACTAGCCTGCGGGATGCATCATCTCGCACGTGTTTTTACTCGACTAGCCTGCGGGAAGCATCCTCTCGCACGTGTTTTTACTCGACTAGTCTGCGGGATGCATCCTCTCGCACGTGTTTGTGCTCGACTAGCCTGCGGGATGCATCCTCTCGCACGTGTTTTTACTCGACTAGCCTGCGGGATGCATCCTCTCGCACGTGTTTTTGCTCGACTAGCCTGCGGGATGCATCCTCTCGCACGTGTTTTTGCTCGACTAGCTTGCGGGATGCATCCTCTCGCACGTGTTTTTGCTCGACTAGGCATGCGCATCCCAAAAAACCTGCGCATGCGCATCCCAAAAAACCTGCGCATGCGCATCCCACAAAACCTCGCACGTGTTTTTACTCAACTAGCCTGCGGGATGCATCCTCTCGCACGTGTTTTTGCTCGACTAGCCTGCGGGATGCATCCTCTAGCACGTGTTTTTACTCGACTACCCTGCGGGATGCATCCTCTCGCACGTGTTTTTGCTCGACTAGCCATGCGCATCCCAAAAAACCTGCGCATGCGCATCCCAAAAAACCTGCGCATGCGCATCCCACAAAACCTGCGCATGCGCATCCCACAAAACCTCGCACGTGTTTTTACTCGACTAGCCTGCGGGATGCATCCTCTCGCACGTGTTTTTACTCGACTAGCCTGCGGGATGCATCCTCTCGCACGTGTTTTTGCTCGACTAGCTTGCGGGATGCATCCTCTCGCACGTGTTTTTGCTCGACTAGGCATGCGCATCCCAAAAAACCTGCGCATGCGCATCCCAAAAAACCTGCGCATGCGCATCCCACAAAACCTCGCACGTGTTTTTACTCGACTAGCCTGCGGGATGCATCCTCTCGCACGTGTTTTTACTCGACTAGCCTGCGGGATGCATCCTCTCGCACGTGTTTTTACTCGACTAGCCTGCGGGAAGCATCCTCTCGCACGTGTTTTTACTCGACTAGTCTGCGGGATGCATCCTCTCGCACGTGTTTTTGCTCGACTAGCCATGCGCATCCCAAAAAACCTGCGCATGCGCATCCCACAAAACCTGCGCATGCGCATCCCACAAAACCTCGCACGTGTTTTTACTCGACTAGCCTGCGGGATGCATCCTCTCGCACGTGTTTTTACTCGACTAGCCTGCGGGATGCATCCTCTCGCACGTGTTTTTGCTCGGCTACCCTGCGGGATGCATCCTCTCGCACGTGTTTTTGCTCGACTAGCCATGCGCATCCCAAAAAACCTGCGCATGCGCATCCCAAAAAACCTGCGCATGCGCATCCCACAAAACCTGCGCATGCGCATCCCACAAAACCTCGCACGTGTTTTTACTCAACTAGCCTGCGGGATGCATCCTCTCGCACGTGTTTTTACTCAACTAGTCTGCGGGATGCATCCTCTCGCACGTGTTTTTACTCGACTAGCCTGCGGGATGCATCCTCTCGCACGTGTTTTTACTCGACAAGTCTGCAGGATGCATCCTCTCGCACGTGTTTTTACTCGACTAGCCTGCGGGATGCATCCTCTCGCACGTGTTTTTACTCGACTAGCCTGCGGGATGCATCCTCTCGCACGTGTTTTTACTCAACTAGCCTGCGGGATGCATCCTCTCGCACGTGTTTTTGCTCGACTAGCCTGCGGGATGCATCCTCTAGCACGTGTTTTTACTCGACTACCCTGCGGGATGCATCCTCTCGCACGTGTTTTTGCTCGACTAGCCATGCGCATCCCAAAAAACCTGCGCATGCGCATCCCAAAAAACCTGCGCATGCGCATCCCACAAAACCTGCGCATGCGCATCCCACAAAACCTCGCACGTGTTTTTACTCGACTAGCCTGCGGGATGCATCCTCTCGCACGTGTTTTTACTCGACTAGCCTGCGGGATGCATCCTCTCGCACGTGTTTTTGCTCGACTAGCTTGCGGGATGCATCCTCTCGCACGTGTTTTTGCTCGACTAGGCATGCGCATCCCAAAAAACCTGCGCATGCGCATCCCAAAAAACCTGCGCATGCGCATCCCACAAAACCTCGCACGTGTTTTTACTCGACTAGCCTGCGGGATGCATCCTCTCGCACGTGTTTTTACTCGACTAGCCTGCGGGATGCATCCTCTCGCACGTGTTTTTACTCGACTAGCCTGCGGGAAGCATCCTCTCGCACGTGTTTTTACTCGACTAGTCTGCGGGATGCATCCTCTCGCACGTGTTTTTGCTCGACTAGCCATGCGCATCCCAAAAAACCTGCGCATGCGCATCCCACAAAACCTGCGCATGCGCATCCCACAAAACCTCGCACGTGTTTTTACTCGACTAGCCTGCGGGATGCATCCTCTCGCACGTGTTTTTACTCGACTAGCCTGCGGGATGCATCCTCTCGCACGTGTTTTTGCTCGACTACCCTGCGGGATGCATCCTCTCGCACGTGTTTTTGCTCGACTAGCCATGCGCATCCCAAAAAACCTGCGCATGCGCATCCCAAAAAACCTGCGCATGCGCATCCCACAAAACCTGCGCATGCGCATCCCACAAAACCTCGCACGTGTTTTTACTCAACTAGCCTGCGGGATGCATCCTCTCGCACGTGTTTTTACTCAACTAGTCTGCGGGATGCATCCTCTCGCACGTGTTTTTACTCGACTAGCCTGCGGGATGCATCCTCTCGCACGTGTTTTTACTCGACAAGTCTGCTGGATGCATCCTCTCGCACGTGTTTTTACTCGACTAGCCTGCGGGATGCATCCTCTCGCACGTGTTTTTGCTCGACTAGCATGCGGGATGCATCCTCTCGCACGTGTTTTTGCTCGACTAGCCTGCGGGATGCATCCTCTCGCACGTGTTTTTACTCGACTAGCCTGCGGGATGCATCCTCTCGCACGTGTTTTTGCTCGACTAGCCTGCGGGATGCATCCTCTCGCACGTGTTTTTGCTCGACTAGGCATGCGCATCCCAAAAAACCTGCGCATGCGCATCCCAAAAAACCTGCGCATGCGCATCCCATAAAACCTGCGCATGCGCATCCCACAAAACCTCGCACGTGTTTTTACTCGACTAGCCTGCGGGATGCATCCTCTCGCACGTGTTTTTACTCGACTAGCCTGCGGGATGCATCCTCTCGCACGTGTTTTTGCTCGACTAGCCTGCGGGATGCATCCTCTCGCACGTGTTTTTACTTGACTAGCCTGCGGGATGCATCCTCTCGCACGTGTTTTTGCTCGACTAGCCTGCGGGATGCATCATCTCGCACGTGTTTTTACTCGACTAGCCTGCGGGAAGCATCCTCTCGCACGTGTTTTTACTCGACTAGTCTGCGGGATGCATCCTCTCGCACGTGTTTGTGCTCGACTAGCCTGCGGGATGCATCCTCTCGCACGTGTTTTTACTCGACTAGCCTGCGGGATGCATCCTCTCGCACGTGTTTTTGCTCGACTAGCCTGCGGGATGCATCCTCTCGCACGTGTTTGTGCTCGACTAGCCTGCGGGATGCATCCTCTCGCACGTGTTTTTACTCGACTAGTCTGCGGGATGCATCCTCTCGCACGTGTTTTGGCTCGACTAGCCTGCGGGATGCATCCTCTCGCACGTGTTTTTGCTCGACAAGCCTGCGGGATGCATCCTCTCGCACGTGTATTTGCTCGACTAGCTTGCGGGATGCATCCTCTCGCACGTGTTTTCGCTCGACTAGCCTGCGGGATGCATCCTCTCGCACGTGTTTTTGCTCGACTAGCCTGCGGGATGCATCCTCTCGCACGTGTTTTTACTCGACTAGCCTGCGGGATGCATCGTCTCGCACGTGTTTTTGCTCGACTAGCCTGCGGGATGCATCCTCTCGCACGTGTATTTGCTCGACTAGCCTGCGGGATGCATCCTCTCGCACGTGTTTTTGCTCGACTAGCCATGCGCATCCCAAAAACCCTGTGCATGCGCATCCCACAAAACCTGCGCATGCGCATCCCACAAAACCTCGCACGTGTTTTTACTCGACTAGCCTGCGTGATGCATCCTCTCGCACGTGTTTTTACTCGACTAGCCTGCGGGATGCATCGTCTCGCACGTGTTTTTGCTCGACTAGCCTGCGGGATGCATCCTCTCGCACGTGTATTTGCTCGACTAGCCTGCGGGATGCATCCTCTCGCACGTGTTTTTGCTCGACTAGGCATGCGCATCCCAAAAAACCTGCGCATGCGCATCCCAATAAACATGCGCATGCGCATCCCACAAAACCTGCGCATGCGCATCCCACAAAACCTCGCACGTGTTTTTACTCGACTAGCCTGCGGGATGCATCCTCTCGCACGTGTTTTTACTCGACTAGCCTGCGGGATGCATCCTCTCGCACGTGTTTTTACTCGACTAGCCTGCGGGATGCATCCTCTCGCACGTGTTTTTACTCGACTAGCCTGCGGGAAGCATCCTCTCGCACGTGTTTTTACTCGACTAGTCTGCGGGATGCATCCTCTCGCACGTGTTTTTACTCGACTAGCCTGCGGGATGCATCCTCTCGCACGTGTTTTTACTCGACTACCCTGCGGGATGCATCCTCTCGCACGTGTTTTTGCTCGACTAGCCATGCGCATCCCAAAAAACCTGCGCATGCGCATCCCAAAAAACCTGCGCATGCGCATCCCACAAAACCTGCGCATGCGCATCCCACAAAACCTCGCACGTGTTTTTACTCGACTAGCCTGCGGGATGCATCCTCTCGCACGTGTTTTTACTCGACTAGCCTGCGGGATGCATCCTCTCGCACGTGTTTTTACTCGACTAGCCTGCAGGATGCATCCTCTCGCACGTGTTTTTACTCGACTAGCCTGCGGGATGCATCCTCTCGCACGTGTTTTTGCTCGACTAGCCTGCGGGATGCATCCTCTCGCACGTGTTTTTACTCGACTAGCCTGCGGGATTCATCCTCTCGCACGTGTTTTTACTCGACTAGCCTGCGGGATGCATCCTCTCGCACGTGTTTTTGCTCGACTAGCCTGCGGGATGCATCCTCTCGCACGTGTTTTTGCTCGACTAGGCATGCGCATCCCAAAAAACCTGCGCATGCGCATCCCACAAAACCTCGCACGTGTTTTTACTCGACTAGCCTGCAGGATGCATCCTCTCGCACGTGTTTTTACTCGACTAGCCTGCGGGATGCATCCTCTCGCACGTGTTTTTACTCGACTAGCCTGCGGGATGCATCCTCTCGCACGTGTTTTTACTCGACTAGCCTGCGGGATGCATCCTCTCGCACGTGTTTTTACTCGACTAGCCTGCGGGAAGCATCCTCTCGCACGTGTTTTTACTCGACTAGCCTGCGGGAAGCATCCTCTTGCACGTGTTTTTACTCGACTAGCCTGCGGGATGCATCCTCTCGCACGTGTTTTTACTCGACTAGCCTGCGGGATGCATCCTCTCGCACGTGTTTTTGCTCGACTAGCCATGCGCATCCCAAAAAACCTGCGCATGCGCATCCCACAAAACCTGCGCATGCGCATCCCACAAAACCTCGCACGTGTTTTTACTCGACTAGCCTGCGGGATGCATCCTCTCGCACGTGTTATTACTCGACTAGCCTGCGGGATGCATCCTCTCGCACGTGTTTTTACTCGACTAGCCTGCGGGATGCATCCTCTCGCACGTGTTTTTGCTCGACTAGCCTGCGGGATGCATCCTCTCGCACGTGTTTTTGCTCGACTAGGCATGCGCATCCCAAAAAACCTGCGCATGCGCATCCCACAAAACCTGCGCATGCGCATCCCACAAAACCTCGCACGTGTTTTTACTCGACTAGCCTGCGGGATGCATCCTCTCGCACGTGTTTTTACTCGACTAGCCTGCGGGATGCATCCTCTCGCACGTGTTTTTGCTCGACTAGCCTGCGGGAAGCATCCTCTCGCACGTGTTTTTACTCGACTAGTCTGCGGGATGCATCCTCTCGCACGTGTTTTTGCTCGACTAGCCTGCGGGATGCATCCTCTCGCACGTGTTTTTACTCGACTACCCTGCGGGATGCATCCTCTCGCACGTGTTTTTACTCGACTAGCCTGCGGGAAGGATCCTCTCGCACGTGTTTTTACTCGACTAGCCTGCGGGAAGCATCCTCTTGCACGTGTTTTTACTCGACTAGCCTGCGGGATGCATCCTCTCGCACGTGTTTTTACTCGACAAGCCTGCGGGAAGCATCCCCTCGCACGTGTTTTTACACGACTAGCCTGCGGGAAGCATCCTCTCGCACGTGTTTTTACTCGACTAGCCTGCGGGATGCATCCCCTCGCACGTGTTTTTACTCGACTAGCCTGCGGGAAGCATCCTCTCGCACGTGTTTTTACTCGACTAGCCTGCGGGATGCATCCTCTCGCACGTGTTTTTGCTCGACTAGCCTGCGGGATGCATCCTCTCGCACGTGTTTTTGCTCGACTAGCCTGCGGGATGCATCCTCTCGCACGTGTTTGTGCTCGACTAGCCTGCGGGATGCATCCTCTCGCACGTGTTTTTGCTCGACTAGCCTGCGGGATGCATCCTCTCGCACGTGTTTTTACTCGACTAGTCTGCGGGATGCATCCTCTCGCACGTGTTTTTGCTCGACTAGCCTGCGGGATGCATCCTCTCGCACGTGTTTTTGCTCGACTAGCCTGCGGGATGCATCCTCTCGCACGTGTTTTTACTCGACTAGCCTGCGGGATGCATCCTCTCGCACGTGTTTTTGCTCGACTAGTCTGCGGGATGCATCCTCTCGCACGTGTTTTTGCTCGACTAGCCTGCGGGATGCATCCTCTCGCACGTGTTTTTGCTCGACTAGCCTGCGGGATGCATCCTCCCGCACGTGTTTTTACTCGACTAGCCTGCGGGATGCATCCTCTCGCACGTGTTTTTGCTCGACTAGCCTGCGGGATGCATCCTCTCGCACGTGTTTTTACTCGACTACCCTGCGGGATGCATCCTCTCGCACGTGTTTTTACTCGACTAGCCTGCGGGAAGCATCCTCTCGCACGTGTTTTTACTCGACTAGCCTGCGGGAAGCATCCTCTTGCACGTGTTTTTACTCGACTAGCCTGCGGGATGCATCCTCTCGCACGTGTTTTTACTCGACTAGCCTGCGGGAAGCATCCCCTCGCACGTGTTTTTACACGACTAGCCTGCGGGAAGCATCCTCTCGCACGTGTTTTTACTCGACTAGTCTGCGGGATGCATCCTCTCGCACGTGTTTTTGCTCGACTAGCCTGCGGGATGCATCCTCTCGCACATGTTTTTGCTCGACTAGCCTGCTGGATGCATCCTCTCGCACGTGTTTGTGCTCGACTAGCCTGCGGGATGCATCCTCTCGCACGTGTTTTTACTCGACTAGCCTGCGGGATGCATCCTCTCGCTCGTGTTTTTACTCGACTAGCCTGCGGGAAGCATCCTCTCGCACGTGTTTTTACTCGACTAGTCTGCGGGATGCATCCTCTCGCACGTGTTTTTGCTCGACTAGCCTGCGGGATGCATCCTCTCGCACGTGTTTTTGCTCGACTAGCCTGCGGGATGCATCCTCTCGCACGTGTTTTTGCTCGACTAGCCTGCGGGATGCATCCTCTCGCACGTGTTTTTGCTCGACTAGCCTGCGGGATGAATCCTCTCGCACGTGTTTTTGCTCGACTAGCCAGCGGGATGCATCCTCTCGCACGTGTTTTTGCTCGACTAGCCATGCGCATCCCAAAAAACCTGCGCATGCGCATCCCACAAAACCTGCGCATGCGCATCCCACAAAACCTCGCAAGTGTTTTTACTCGACTAGCCTGCGGGATGCATCCTCTCGCACGTGTTTTTACTCGACTAGCCTGCGGGATGCATCCTCTCGCACGTGTTTTTACTCGACTAGCCTGCGGGATGCATCCTCTCGCACGAGTTTTTACTCGACTAGCCTGCGGGAAGCATCCTCTCGCACGTGTTTTTACTCGACTAGTCTGCGGGATGCATCCTCTCGCACGTGTTTTTGCTCGACTAGCCTGCGGGATGCATCCTCTCGCACGTGTTTTTGCTCGACTAGCCTGCGGGATGCATCCTCTCGCACGTGTTTTTACTCGACTAGCCTGCGGGATGCATCCTCTCGCACGTGTTTTTGCTCGACTAGCCACGCGCATCCCAAAAAACCTGCGCATGCGCATCCCACAAAACCTGCGCATGCGCATCCCACAAAACCTGCGCATGCGCATCCCACAAAACCTCGCACGTGTTTTTACTCGACTAGCCTGCGGGATGCATCCTCTTGCACGTGTTTTTACTCGACTAGCCTGCGGGATGCATCCTCTCGCACGTGTTTTTACTCGACTAGCCTGCGGTGCTCGACTAGCCTGCGGGATGCATCCTCTCGCACGTGTTTTTGCTCGACTAGGCATGCGCATCCCAAAAAACCTGCGCATGCGCATCCCACAAAACCTGCGCATGCGCATCCCACAAAACCTCGCACGTGTTTTTACTCGACTAGCCTGCGGGATGCATCCTCTCGCACGTGTTTTTACTCGACTAGTCTGCGGGATGCATCCTCTCGCACGTGTTTTTGCTCGACTAGCCTGCGGGATGCATCCTCTCGCACGTGTTTTTGCTCGACTAGCCTGCGGGATGCATCCTCTCGCACGTGTTTTTGCTCGACTAGCCTGCGGGATGCATCCTCTCGCACGTGTTTTTACTCGACTACCCTGCGGGATGCATCCTCTCGCACGTGTTTTCGCTCGACTAGCCTGCGGGAAGGATCCTCTCGCACGTGTTTTTACTCGACTAGCCTGCGGGAAGCATCCTCTTGCACGTGTTTTTACTCGACTAGCCTGCGGGATGCATCCTCTCTCACGTGTTTTTACTCGACTAGCCTGCGGGAAGCATCCCCTCGCACGTGTTTTTACACGACTAGCCTGCGGGAAGCATCCTCTCGCACGTGTTTTTACTCGACTAGCCTGCGGGATGCATCCCCTCGCACGTGTTTTTACTCGACTAGCCTGCGGGAAGCATCCTCTCGCACGTGTTTTTACTCGACTAGCCTGCGGGATGCATCCTCTCGCACGTGTTTGTGCTCGACTAGCCTGCGGGATGCATCCTCTCGCACGTGTTTTCGCTCGACTAGCCATGCGCATCCCAAAAAACCTGCGCATGCGCATCCCAAAAAACCTGCGCATGCGCATCCCACAAAACCTCGCACGTGTTTTTACTCGACTAGCCTGCGGGATGCATCCTCTCGCACGTGTTTTTGCTCGACTAGCCTGCGGGATGCATCCTCTCGCACGTGTTTTTGCTCGACTAGCCTGCGGGATGCATCCTCTCGCACGTGTTTTTATTCGACTAGCCTGCGGGATGCATCCTCTCGCACGTGTTTTTACTCGACTAGCCTGCGGGATGCATCCTCTCGCACGTGTTTTTACTCGACTAGCCTGCGGGATGCATCCTCTCGCACGTGTTTTTGCTCGACTAGTCTCCGGGATGCATCCTCTCGCACGTGTTTTTGCTCGACTAGCCTGCGGGATGCATCCTCTCGCACGTGTTTTTGCTCGACTAGCCTGCGGGATGCATCCTCCCGCACGTGTTTTTACTCGACTAGCCTGCGGGATGCATCCTCTCGCACGTGTTTTTGCTCGACTAGCCTGCGGGATGCATCCTCTCGCACGTGTTTTTGCTCGACTAGCCTGCGGGATGCATCCTCTCGCACGTGTTTTTACTCGACTACCCTGCGGGATGCATCCTCTCGCACGTGTTTTTACTCGACTAGCCTGCGGGAAGCATCCTCTCGCACGTGTTTTTACTCGACTAGCCTGCGGGAAGCATCCTCTTGCACGTGTTTTTACTCGACTAGCCTGCGGGATGCATCCTCTCGCACGTGTTTTTACTCGACTAGCCTGCGGGAAGCATCCCCTCGCACGTGTTTTTACACGACTAGCCTGCGGGAAGCATCCTCTCGCACGTGTTTTTACTCGACTAGTCTGCGGGATGCATCCTCTCGCACGTGTTTTTGCTCGACTAGCCTGCGGGATGCATCCTCTCGCACGTGTTTTTGCTCGACTAGCCTGCGGGATGCATCCTCTCGCACGTGTTTGTGCTCGACTAGCCTGCGGGATGCATCCTCTCGCACGTGTTTTTACTCGACTAGCCTGCGGGATGCATCCTCTCGCACGTGTTTTTGCTCGACTAGCCTGCTGGATGCATCCTCTCGCACGTGTTTTTGCTCGACTAGCCTGCGGGATGCATCCTCTCGCACGTGTTTTTATTCGACTAGCCTGCGGGATGCATCCTCTCGCACGTGTTTTTACTCGACTAGCCTGCGGGATGCATCCTCTCGCACGTGTTTTTACTCGACTAGCCTGCGGGATGCATCCTCTCGCACGTGTTTTTGCTCGACTAGTCTGCGGGATGCATCCTCTCGCACGTGTTTTTGCTCGACTAGCCTGCGGGATGCATCCTCTCGCACGTGTTTTTGCTCGACTAGCCTGCGGGATGCATCCTCCCGCACGTGTTTTTACTCGACTAGCCTGCGGGATGCATCCTCTCGCACGTGTTTTTGCTCGACTAGCCTGCGGGATGCATCCTCTCGCACGTGTTTTTGCTCGACTAGCCTGCGGGATGCATCCTCTCGCACGTGTTTTTACTCGACTACCCTGCGGGATGCATCCTCTCGCACGTGTTTTTACTCGACTAGCCTGCGGGAAGCATCCTCTCGCACGTGTTTTTACTCGACTAGCCTGCGGGAAGCATCCTCTTGCACGTGTTTTTACTCGACTAGCCTGCGGGATGCATCCTCTCGCACGTGTTTTTACTCGACTAGCCTGCGGGAAGCATCCCCTCGCACGTGTTTTTACACGACTAGCCTGCGGGAAGCATCCTGTCGCACGTGTTTTTACTCGACTAGTCTGCGGGATGCATCCTCTCGCACGTGTTTATGCTCGACTAGCCTGCGGGATGCATCCTCTCGCACGTGTTTTTGCTCGACTAGCCTGCGGGATGCATCCTCTCGCACGTGTTTGTGCTCGACTAGCCTGCGGGATGCATCCTCTCGCACGTGTTTTTACTCGACTAGCCTGCGGGATGCATCCTCTCGCACGTGTTTTTACTCGACTAGCCTGCGGGAAGCATTCTCTCGCACGTGTTTTTACTCGACTAGTCTGCGGGATGCATCCTCTCGCACGTGTTTTTGCTCGACTAGCCTGCGGGATGCATCCTCTCGCACGTGTTTTTGCTCGACTAGCCTGCGGGATGCATCCTCTCGCACGTGTTTTTGCTCGACTAGCCTGCGGGATGCATCCTCTCGCACGTGTTTGTGCTCGACTAGCCTGCGGGATGCATCCTCTCGCACGTGTTTTCGCTCGACTATCCATGCGCATCCCAAAAAACCTGCGCATTAGCATCCCAAAAAACCTGCGCATGCGCATCCCACAAAACCTGCGCATGCGCATCCCACAAAACCTCGCACGTGTTTTTACTCGACTACCCTGCGGGATGCATCCTCTCGCACGTGTTTTTACTCGACTAGCCTGCGGGAAGCATCCTCTCGCACGTGTTTTTACTCGACTAGCCTGCGGGAAGCATCCTCTTGCACGTGTTTTTACTCGACCAGCCTGCGGGATGCATCCTCTCGCACGTGTTTTTACTCGACTAGCCTGCGGGAAGCATCCCCTCGCACGTGTTTTTACACGACTAGCCTGCGGGAAGCATCCTCTCGCACGTGTTTTTACTCGACTAGTCTGCGGGATGCATCCTCTCGCACGTGTTTTTGCTCGACTAGCCTGCGGGATGCATCCTCTCGCACGTGTTTTTGCTCGACTAGCCTGCGGGATGCATCCTCTCGCACGTGTTTGTGCTCGACTAGCCTGCGGGATGCATCCTCTCGCACGTGTTTTTACTCGACTAGCCTGCGGGATGCATCCTCTCGCACGTGTTTTTACTCGACTAGCCTGCGGGAAGCATCCTCTCGCACGTGTTTTTACTCGACTAGTCTGCGGGATGCATCCTCTCGCACGTGTTTTTGCTCGACTAGCCTGCGGGATGCATTCTCTCGCACGTGTTTTTGCTCGACTAGCCTGCGGGATGCATCCTCTCGCACGTGTTTTTGCTCGACTAGCCTGCGGGATGCATCCTCTCGCACGTGTTTGTGCTCGACTAGCCTGCGGGATGCATCCTCTCGCACGTGTTTTCGCTCGACTATCCATGCGCATCCCAAAAAACCTGCGCATAAGCATCCCAAAAAACCTGCGCATGCGCTTCCCACAAAACCTGCGCATGCGCATCCCACAAAACCTCGCACGTGTTTTTACTCGACTAGCCTGCGGGATGCATCCTCTCGCACGTGTTTTTGCTCGACTAGCCTGCGGGATGCATCCTCTCGCACGTGTTTTTGCTCGACTAGCCATGCGCATCCCAAAAAACCTGCGCATGCGCATCCCACAAAACCTGCGCATGCGCATCCCACAAAACCTCGCACGTGTTTTTACTCGACTAGCCTGCGGGATGCATCCTCTCGCACGTGTTTTTGCTCGACTAGCCTGCGGGATGCATCCTCTCGCACGTGTTTTTACTCGACTACCCTGCGGGATGCATCCTCTCGCACGTGTTTTTGCTCGACTAGCCATGCGCATCCCAAAAAACCTGCGCATGCGCATCCCACAAAACCTCGCACGTGTTTTTACTCGACTAGCCTGCGGGATGCATCCTCTCGCACGTGTTTTTACTCGACTAGCCTGCGGGATGCATCCTCTCGCACGTGTTTTTACTCGACTAGCCTGCGGGATGCATCCTCCCGCACGTGTTTTTACTCGACTAGCCTGCAGGATGCATCCTCTCGCACGTGTTTTTACTCGACTAGCCTGCGGGATGCATCCTCTCGCACGTGTTTTTGCTCGACTAGCCTGCGGGATGCATCCTCTCGCACGTGTTTTTGCTCGACTAGCCTGCGGGATGCATCCTCTCGCACGTGTTTTTGCTCGACTAGCCATGCGCATCCCACAAAACCTCGCACGTGTTTTTACTCGACTAGCCTGCGGGATGCATCCTCTCGCACGTGTTTTTACTCGACTAGCCTGCGGGATGCATCCTCTCGCACGTGTTCTTACTCGACTAGCCTGCGGGATGCATCCTCTCGCACGTGTTTTTGCTCGACTAGCCTGCGGGATGCATCCTCTCGCACGTGTTTTTGCTCGACTAGCCTGCGGGATGCATCCTCTCGCACGTGTTTTTGCTCGACTAGCCTGCGGGATGCATCCTCTCGCACGTGTTTTTACTCGACTAGCCTGCGGGATGCATCCTCTCGCACGTGTTTTTACTCGACTAGCCTGCGGGATGCATCCTCTCGCACGTGTTTTTACTCGACTAGCCTGCGGGATGCATCCTCTCGCACGTGTTTTTGCTCGACTAGTCTGCGGGATGCATCCTCTCGCACGTGTTTTTGCTCGACTAGCCTGCGGGATGCATCCTCTCGCACGTGTTTTTGCTCGACTAGCCTGCGGGATGCATCCTTCCGCACGTGTTTTTACTCGACTAGCCTGCGGGATGCATCCTCTCGCACGTGTTTTTGCTCGACTAGCCTGCGGGATGCATCCTCTCGCACGTGTTTTTACTCGACTACCCTGCGGGATGCATCCTCTCGCACGTGTTTTTACTCGACTAGCCTGCGGGAAGCATCCTCTCGCACGTGTTTTTACTCGACTAGCCTGCGGGAAGCATCCTCTTGCACGTGTTTTTACTCGACTAGCCTGCGGGATGCATCCTCTCGCACGTGTTTTTACTCGACTAGCCTGCGGGAAGCATCCCCTCGCACGTGTTTTTACACGACTAGCCTGCGGGAAGCATCCTCTCGCACGTGTTTTTACTCGACTAGTCTGCGGGATGCATCCTCTCGCACGTGTTTTTGCTCGACTAGCCTGCGGGATGCATCCTCTCGCACATGTTTTTGCTCGACTAGCCTGCTGGATGCATCCTCTCGCACGTGTTTTTGCTCGACTAGCCATGCGCATCCCAAAAAACCTGCGCATAAGCATCCCAAAAAACCTGCGCATGCGCTTCCCACAAAACCTGCGCATGCGCATCCCACAAAACCTCGCACGTGTTTTTACTCGACTAGCCTGCGGGATGCATCCTCTCGCACGTGTTTTTGCTCGACTAGCCTGCGGGATGCATCCTCTCGCACGTGTTTTTGCTCGACTAGCCATGCGCATCCCAAAAAACCTGCGCATGCGCATCCCACAAAACCTGCGCATGCGCATCCCACAAAACCTGCGCATGCGCATCCCACAAAACCTCGCACGTGTTTTTACTCGACTAGCCTGCGGGATGCATCCTCTCGCACGTGTTTTTGCTCGACTAGCCTGCGGGATGCATCCTCTCGCACGTGTTTTTACTCGACTACCCTGCGGGATGCATCCTCTCGCACGTGTTTTTGCTCGACTAGCCATGCGCATCCCAAAAAACCTGCGCATGCGCATCCCACAAAACCTCGCACGTGTTTTTACTCGACTAGCCTGCGGGATGCATCCTCTCGCACGTGTTTTTACTCGACTAGCCTGCGGGATGCATCCTCTCGCACGTGTTTTTACTCGACTAGCCTGCGGGATGCATCCTCCCGCACGTGTTTTTACTCGACTAGCCTGCAGGATGCATCCTCTCGCACGTGTTTTTACTCGACTAGCCTGCGGGATGCATCCTCTCGCACGTGTTTTTGCTCGACTAGCCTGCGGGATGCATCCTCTCGCACGTGTTTTTGCTCGACTAGCCTGCGGGATGCATCCTCTCGCACGTGTTTTTGCTCGACTAGCCATGCGCATCCCACAAAACCTCGCACGTGTTTTTACTCGACTAGCCTGCGGGATGCATCCTCTCGCACGTGTTTTTACTCGACTAGCCTGCGGGATGCATCCTCTCGCACGTGTTCTTACTCGACTAGCCTGCGGGATGCATCCTCTCGCACGTGTTTTTGCTCGACTAGCCTGCGGGATGCATCCTCTCGCACGTGTTTTTGCTCGACTAGCCTGCGGGATGCATCCTCTCGCACGTGTTTTTGCTCGACTAGCCTGCGGGATGCATCCTCTCGCACGTGTTTTTACTCGACTAGCCTGCGGGATGCATCCTCTCGCACGTGTTTTTACTCGACTAGCCTGCGGGATGCATCCTCTCGCACGTGTTTTTACTCGACTAGCCTGCGGGATGCATCCTCTCGCACGTGTTTTTGCTCGACTAGTCTGCGGGATGCATCCTCTCGCACGTGTTTTTGCTCGACTAGCCTGCGGGATGCATCCTCTCGCACGTGTTTTTGCTCGACTAGCCTGCGGGATGCATCCTTCCGCACGTGTTTTTACTCGACTAGCCTGCGGGATGCATCCTCTCGCACGTGTTTTTGCTCGACTAGCCTGCGGGATGCATCCTCTCGCACGTGTTTTTACTCGACTACCCTGCGGGATGCATCCTCTCGCACGTGTTTTTACTCGACTAGCCTGCGGGAAGCATCCTCTCGCACGTGTTTTTACTCGACTAGCCTGCGGGAAGCATCCTCTTGCACGTGTTTTTACTCGACTAGCCTGCGGGATGCATCCTCTCGCACGTGTTTTTACTCGACTAGCCTGCGGGAAGCATCCCCTCGCACGTGTTTTTACACGACTAGCCTGCGGGAAGCATCCTCTCGCACGTGTTTTTACTCGACTAGTCTGCGGGATGCATCCTCTCGCACGTGTTTTTGCTCGACTAGCCTGCGGGATGCATCCTCTCGCACATGTTTTTGCTCGACTAGCCTGCTGGATGCATCCTCTCGCACGTGTTTGTGCTCGACTAGCCTGCGGGATGCATCCTCTCGCACGTGTTTTTACTCGACTAGCCTGCGGGATGCATCCTCTCGCACGTGTTTTTACTCGACTAGCCTGCGGGAAGCATCCTCTCGCACGTGTTTTTACTCGACTAGTCTGCGGGATGCATCCTCTCGCACGTGTTTTTGCTCGACTAGCCTGCGGGATGCATCCTCTCGCACGTGTTTTTGCTCGACTAGCCTGCGGGATGCATCCTCTCGCACGTGTTTTTGCTCGACTAGCCTGCGGGATGCATCCTCTCGCACGTGTTTTTACTCGACTAGCCTGCGGGATGCATCCTCTCGCACGTGTTTTTACTCGACTAGCCTGCGGGATGCATCCTCTCGCACGTGTTTTTACTCGACTAGCCTGCGGGATGCATCCTCTCGCACGTGTTTTTGCTCGACTAGTCTGCGGCATGCATCCTCTCGCACGTGTTTTTGCTCGACTAGCCTGCGGGATGCATCCTCTCGCACGTGTTTTTGCGCGACTAGCCTGCGGGATGCATCCTCCCGCACGTGTTTTTACTCGACTAGCCTGCGGGATGCATCCTCTCGCACGTGTTTTTGCTCGACTAGCCTGCGGGATGCATCCTCTCGCACGTGTTTTTACTCGACTACCCTGCGGGATGCATCCTCTCGCACGTGTTTTTACTCGACTAGCCTGCGGGAAGCATCCTCTCGCACGTGTTTTTACTCGACTAGCCTGCGGGAAGCATCCTCTTGCACGTGTTTTTACTCGACTAGCCTGCGGGATGCATCCTCTCGCACGTGTTTTTACTCGACTAGCCTGCGGGAAGCATCCCCTCGCACGTGTTTTTACACGACTAGCCTGCGGGAAGCATCCTCTCGCACGTGTTTTTACTCGACTAGTCTGCGGGATGCATCCTCTCGCACGTGTTTTTGCTCGACTAGCCTGCGGGATGCATCCTCTCGCACATGTTTTTGCTCGACTAGCCTGCTGGATGCATCCTCTCGCACGTGTTTGTGCTCGACTAGCCTGCGGGATGCATCCTCTCGCACGTGTTTTTACTCGACTAGCCTGCGGGATGCATCCTCTCGCACGTGTTTTTACTCGACTAGCCTGCGGGAAGCATCCTCTCGCACGTGTTTTTACTCGACTAGTCTGCGGGATGCATCCTCTCGCACGTGTTTTTGCTCGACTAGCCTGCGGGATGCATCCTCTCGCACGTGTTTTTGCTCGACTAGCCTGCGGGATGCATCCTCTCGCACGTGTTTTTGCTCGACTAGCCTGCGGGATGCATCCTCTCGCACGTGTTTTTGCTCGACTAGGCATGCGCATCCCAAAAAACCTGCGCATGCGCATCCCAAAAAACCTGCGCATGCGCATCCCACAAAACCTGCGCATGCGCATCCCACAAAACCTCGCACGTGTTTTTACTCGACTAGCCTGCGGGATGCATCCTCTCGCACGTGTTTTTACTCGACTAGCCTGCGGGAAGCATCCTCTCGCACGGGTTTTTACTCGACTAGTCTGCGGGATGCATCCTCTCGCACGTGTTTTTGCTCGACTAGCCTGCGGGATGCATCCTCTCGCACGTGTTTTTGCTCGACTAGCCTGCGGGATGCATCCTCTCGCACGTGTTTTTACTCGACTAGCCTGCGGGATGCATCCTCTCGCACGTGTTTTTACTCGACTAGCCTGCAGGATGCATCCCCTCGCACGTGTTTTTACTCGACTAGCCTGCGGGATGCATCCTCTCGCACGTGTTTTTACTCGACTAGCCTGCGGGATTCATCCTCTCGCACGTGTTTTTGCTCGACTAGCCTGCGGGACGCATCCTCTCGCACGTGTTTTTACTCGACTAGCCTGCGGGATGCATCCTCTCGCACGTGTTTTTGCTCGACTAGCCTGCGGGATGCATCCTCTCGCACGTGTTTTTACTCGACTAGCCTGCGGGATGCATCCTTTCGCACGTATTTTTACTCGACTAGCCTGCGGGATGCATCCTCTCGCACGTGTTTTTGCTCGACTAGCCATGCGCATCCCAAAAAACCTGCGCATGCGCATCCCACAAAACCTCGCACGTGTTTTTACTCGACTAGCCTGCGGGATGCATCCACTCCCACGTGTTTTTACTCGACTATCCTGCGGGATGCATCCTCTCGCACGTGTTTTTACTCGACTAGCCTGCGGGAAGCATCCTCTCGCACGTGTTTTTACTCGACTAGCCTGCGGGATGCATCCTCCCGCACGTGTTTTTACTCGACTAGCCTGCGGGATGCATCCTCTCGCACGTGTTTTTGCTCGACTAGCCTGCGGGATGCATCCTCTCGCACGTGTTTTTGCTCGACTAGCCTGCGGGATGCATCCTCCCGCACGTGTTTTTACTCGACTAGCCTGCGGGATGCATCCTCTCGCACGTGTTTTTGCTCGACTAGCCTGCGGGACGCATCCTCTCGCACGTGTTTTTACTCGACTAGCCTGCGGGATGCATCCTCTCGCACGTGTTTTTGCTCGACTAGCCTGCGGGATGCATCCTCTCGCACGTGTTTTTACTCGACTAGCCTGCGGGATGCATCCTTTCGCACGTGTTTTTGCTCGACTAGCCTGCGGGATGCATCCTCTCGCACGTGTTTTTGCTCGACTAGCCTGCGGGATGCATCCTCTCGCACGTGTTTTTACTCGACTAGCCTGCAGGATGCATCCTCTCGCACGTGTTTTTACTCGACTAGCCTGCGGGATGCATCCTCTCGCACGTGTTTTTACTCGACTACCCTGCGGGATGCATCCTCTCGCACGTGTTTTTGCTCGACTAGCCATGCGCATCCCAAAAAACCTGCGCATGCGCATCCCACAAAACCTCGCACGTGTTTTTACTCGAGTAGCCTGCGGGATGCATCCTCTCGCACGTGTTTTTACTCGACTAGCCTGCGGGATGCATCCTCTCGCACGTGTTTTTACACGACTACCCTGCGGGATGCATCCTCTCGCACGTGTTTTTGCTCGACTAGCCATGCGCATCCCAAAAAACCTGCGCATGCGCATCCCACAAAACCTGCGCATGCGCATCCCACAAAACCTCGCACGTGTTTTTACTCGACTAGCCTGCGGGATGCATCCTCTCGCACGTGTTTTTACTCGACTAGCCTGCAGGATGCATCCTCTCGCACGTGTTTTTACTCGACTAGCCTGCGGGATGCATCCTCTCGCACGTGTTTTTACTCGACTAGCCTGCGGGATGCATCCTCTCGCACGTGTTTTTACTCGACTAGCCTGCGGGATGCATCCTCTCGCACGTGTTTTTGCTCGACTAGCCATGCGCATCCCAAAAAACCTGCGCATGCGCATCCCACAAAACCTGCGCATGCGCATCCCACAAAACCTCGCACGTGTTTTTACTCGACTAGCCTGCGGGATGCATCCTCTCACACGTGTTTTTGCTCGACTAGCCTGCGGGATGCATCCTCTCGCACGTGTTTTTGCTGGACTAGCCTGCGGTATGCATCCTCTCGCACGTGTTTTTGCTCGACTATGCATGCGCATCCCAAAAAACCTGCGCATGCGCATCCCAAAAAACCTGCGCATGCGCATCCCACAAAACCTGCGCATGCGCATCCCACAAAACCTCGCACGTGTTTTTACTCGACTAGCCTGCGGGATGCATCCTCTCGCACGTGTTTTTACTCGACTAGCCTGCGGGATGCATCCTCTCGCACGTGTTTTTGCTCGACTAGCCTGCGGGATGCATCCTCTCGCACGTGTTTTTGCTCGACTAGCCTGCGGGATGCATCCTCTCGCACGTGTTTGTGCTCGACTAGCCTGCGGGATGCATCCTCTCGCACGTGTTTTTACTCGACTAGCCTGCGGGATGCATCCTCTCGCACGTGTTTTTGCTCGACTACCCTGCGGGATGCATCCTCTCTCACGTGTTTTTGCTCGACTAGCCATGCGCATCCCAAAAAACCTGCGCATGCGCATCCCACAAAACCTGCGCATGCGCATCCCACAAAACCTCGCACGTGTTTTTGCTCGACTAGCCATGCGCATCCCAAAAAACCTGCGCATGCGCATCCCACAAAGCCTGCGCATGCGCATCCCACAAAACCTCGCACGTGTTTTTACTCGACTAGCCTGCGGGATGCATCCTCTCGCACGTGTTTTTACTCGACTAGCCTGCGGGATGCATCCTCTCGCACGTGTTTTTACTCGACTAGCCTGCGGGATGCATCCTCTCGCACGTGTTTTTACTCGACTAGCCAGGCGGGATGCATCCTCTCGCACGTGTTTTTACTCGACTAGCCTGCAGGATGCATCCTCTCGCACGTGTTTTTACTCGACTAGCCTGCGGGATGCATCCTCTCGCACGTGTTTTTGCTCGACTAGGCATGCGCATCCCAAAAAACCTGCGCATGCGCATCCCACAAAACCTGCGCATGCGCATCCCACAAACCCTCGCACGTGTTTTTACTCGACTAGCCTGCGGGATGCATCCTCTCGCACGTGTTTTTACTCGACTAGCCTGCGGGATGCATCCTCTCGCACGTGTTTTTACTCGACTAGCCTGCGGGATGCATCCTCTCGCACGTGTTTTTACTCGACTAGCCTGCGGGATGCATCCTCTCGCACGTGTTTTTGCTCGACTAGCCATGCGCATCCCAAAAAACCTGCGCATGCGCATCCCACAAAACCCGCGCATGCGCATCCCACAAAACCTCGCACGTGTTTTTACTCGACTAGCCTGCGGGATGCATCCTCTCGCACGTGTTTTTGCTCTACTAGCCTGCGGGATGCATCCTCTCGCACGTGTTTTTACTCGACTAGCCTGCGGGATGCATCCTCTCGCACGTGTTTTTACTCGACTACCCTGCGGGATGCATCCTCTCGCACGTGTTTTTGCTCGACTAGCCATGCGCATCCCAAAAAACCTGCGCATGCGCATCCCACAAAACCTCGCACGTGTTTTTACTCGACTAGCCTGCGGGATGCATCCTCTCGCACGTGTTTTTACTCGACTAGCCTGCGGGATGCATCCTCTCGCACGTGTTTTTACACGACTACCCTGCGGGATGCATCCTCTCGCACGTGTTTTTACTCGACTAGCCTGCGGGATGCATCCTCTCGCACGTGTTTTTACTCCACTAGCCTGCGGGATGCATCCTCTCGCACGTGTTTTTACTCGACTAGCCTGCGGGATGCATCCTCTCGCACGTGTTTTTACTCGACTAGCATGCGGGATGCATCCTCTCGCACGTGTTTTTACTCGACTAGCCTGCGGGATGCATCCTCTCGCACGTGTTTTTGCTCGACTAGCCATGCGCATCCCAAAAAACCTGCGCATGCGCATCCCACAAAACCTGCGCATGCGCATCCCACAAAACCTCGCACGTGTTTTTACTCGACTAGCCTGCGGGATGCATCCTCTCGCACGTGTTTTTGCTCTACTAGCCTGCGGGATGCATCCTCTCGCACGTGTTTTTGCTCGACTAGCCTGCGGGATGCATCCTCTCGCACGTGTTTGTGCTCGACTAGCCTGCGGGATGCATCCTCTCGCACGTGTTTTTACTCGACTAGCCTGCGGGATGCATCCTCTCGCACGTGTTTTTGCTCGACTAGCCTGCGGGATGCATCCTCTCGCACGTGTTTTTGCTCGACTAGCCTGCGGGATGCATCCTCTCGCACGTGTTTTTACTCGACTAGCCTGCAGGATGCATCCTCTCGCACGTGTTTTTACACGACTACCCTGCGGGATGCATCCTCTCGCACGTGTTTTTACTCGACTACCCTGCGGGATGCATCCTCTCGCACGTGTTTTTGCTCGACTAGCCATGCGCATCCCAAATAACCTGCGCATGCGCATCCCACAAAACCTCGCACGTGTTTTTACTCGACTAGCCTGCGGGATGCATCCTCTCGCACGTGTTTTTGCTCGACTAGCCATGCGCATCCCAAAAAACCTGCGCATGCGCATCCCAAAAAACCTGCGCATGCGCATCCCACAAAACCTGCGCATGCGCATCCCACAAAACCTCGCACGTGTTTTTACTCGACTAGCCTGCGGGATGCATCCACTCGCACGTGTTTTTACTCGACTAGCCTGCGGGATGCATCCTCTCGCACGTGTTTTTACTCGACTAGCCTGCGGGATGCATCCTCTCGCACGTGTTTTTACTCGACTAGCCTGCGGGATGCATCCTCTCGCACGTGTTTTTGCTCGACTAGCCATGCGCATCCCAAAAAACCTGCGCATGCGCATCCCACAAAACCTGCGCATGCGCATCCCACAAAACCTCGCACGTGTTTTTACTCGACTAGCCTGCGGGATGCATCCTCTCACACGTGTTTTTGCTCGACTAGCCTGCGGGATGCATCCTCTCGCACGTGTTTTTGCTGGACTAGCCTGCGGGATGCATCCTCTCGCACGTGTTTATGCTCGACTAGGCATGCGCATCCCAAAAAACCTGAACATGCGCATCCCAAAAAACCTGCGCATGCGCATCCCACAAAACCTGCGCATGCGCATCCCACAAAACCTCGCACGTGTTTTTACTCGACTAGCCTGCGGGATGCATCCTCTCGCACGTGTTTTTACTCGACTAGCCTGCGGGATGCATCCTCTCGCACGTGTTTTTGCTCGACTAGCCTGCGGGATGCTTCCTCTCGCACGTGTTTTTGCTCGACTAGCCTGCGGGATGCATCCTCTCGCACGTGTTTGTGCTCGACTAGCCTGCGGGATGCATCCTCTCGCACGTGTTTTTACTCGACTAGCCTGCGGGATGCATCCTCTCGCACGTGTTTTTGCTCGACTAGCCTGCGGGATGCATCCTCTCGCACGTGTTTTTGCTCGACTAGCCTGCGGGATGCATCCTCTCGCACGTGTTTTTACTCGACTAGCCTGCAGGATGCATCCTCTCGCACGTGTTTTTACTCGACTAGCCTGCGGGATGCATCCTCTCGCACGTGTTTTTGCTCGACTAGCCATGCGCATCCCAAAAAACCTGCGCATGCGCATCCCAAAAAACCTGCGCATGCGCATCCCACAAAACCTCGCACGTGTTTTTACTCGACTAGCCTACGGGATGCATCCTCTCGCACGTGTTTTTGCTCGACTAGCCTGCGGGATGCATCCTCTCGCACGTGTTTTTACTCGACTACCCTGCGGGATGCATCCTCTCTCACGTGTTTTTGCTCGACTAGCCATGCGCATCCCAAAAAACCTGCGTATGCGCATCCCACAAAACCTGCGCATGCGCATCCCACAAAACCTCGCACGCGTTTTTGCTCGACTAGCCATGCGCATCCCAAAAAACCTGCGCATGCGCATCCCACAAAACCTGCGCATGCGCATCCCACAAAACCTCGCACGTGTTTTTACTCGACTAGCCTGCGGGATGCATCCTCTCGCACGTGTTTTTACTCGACTAGCCTGCGGGATGCATCCTCTCGCACGTGTTTTTGCTCGACTAGCCATGCGCATCCCAAAAAACCTGCGCATGCGCATCCCACAAAACCTCGCACGTGTTTTTACTCGACTAGCCTGCGGGATGCATCCTCTCGCACGTGTTTTTACTCGACTAGCCCGGCGGGATGCATCCTCTCGCACGTGTTTTTACTCGACTAGCCTGCAGGATGCATCCTCTCGCACGTGTTTTTACTCGACTAGCCTGCGGGATGCATCCTCTCGCACGTGTTTTTGCTCGACTAGGCATGCGCATCCCAAAAAACCTGCGCATGCGCATCCCACAAACCCTCGCACGTGTTTTTACTCGACTAGCCTGCGGGATGCATCCTCTCGCACGTGTTTTTACTCGACTAGCCTGCGGGATGCATCCTCTCGCACGTGTTTTTACTCGACTAGCCTGCGGGATGCATCCTCTCGCACGTGTTTTTACTCGACTAGCCTGCGGGATGCATCCTCTCGCACGTGTTTTTGCTCGACTAGCCATGCGCATCCCAAAAAACCTGCGCATGCGCATCCCACAAAACCTGCGCATGCGCATCCCACAAAACCTCGCACGTGTTTTTACTCGACTAGCCTGCGGGATTCATCCTCTCGCACGTGTTTTTGCTCTACTAGCCTGCGGGATGCATCCTCTCGCACGTGTTTTTACTCGACTAGCCTGCGGGATGCATCCTCTCGCACGTGTTTTTGCTCGACTAGCCATGCGCATCCCAAATAACCTGCGCATGCGCATCCCACAAAACCTCGCACGTGTTTTTACTCGACTAGCCTGCGGGATGCATCCTCTCGCACGTGTTTTTGCTCGACTAGCCATGCGCATCCCAAAAAACCTGCGCATGCGCATCCCAAAAAACCTGCGCATGCGCATCCCACAAAACCTCGCACGTGTTTTTACTCGACTAGCCTGCGGGATGCATCCTCTCGCACGTGTTTTTACTCGACTAGCCTGCAGGATGCATCCTCTCGCACGTGTTTTTACTCGACTAGCCTGCGGGATGCATCCTCTCGCACGTGTTTTTACTCGACTAGCCTGCGGGATGCATCCTCTCGCACGTGTTTTTGCTGGACTAGCCTGCGGGATGCATCCTCTCGCACGTGTTTTTGCTCGACTAGGCATGCGCATCCCAAAAAACCTGCGCATGCGCATCCCAAAAAACCTGCGCATGCGCATCCCACAAAACCTGCGCATGCGCATCCCACAAAACCTCGCACGTGTTTTTACTCGACTAGCCTGCGGGATGCATCCTCTCGCACGTGTTTTTGATCGACTAGCCATGCGCATCCCAAAAAACCTGCGCATGCGCATCCCACAAAACCTGCGCATGCGCATCCCACAAAACCTCGCACGTGTTTTTACTCGACTAGCCTGCGGGATGCATCCTCTCACACGTGTTTTTGCTCGACTAGCCTGCGGGATGCATCCTCTCGCACGTGTTTTTGCTGGACTAGCCTGCGGTATGCATCCTCTCGCACGTGTTTTTGCTCGACTATGCATGCGCATCCCAAAAAACCTGAACATGCGCATCCCAAAAAACCTGCGCATGCGCATCCCACAAAACCTGCGCATGCGCATCCCACAAAACCTCGCACGTGTTTTTACTCGACTAGCCTGCGGGATGCATCCTCTCGCACGTGTTTTTACTCGACTAGCCATGCGCATCCCAAAAAACCTGCGCATGCGCATCCCACAAAACCTCGCACGTGTTTTTACTCGACTAGCCTGCGGGATGCATCCTCTCGCACGTGTTTTTACTCGACTAGCCTGCGGGATGCATCCTCTCGCACGTGTTTTTACACGACTACCCTGCGGGATGCATCCTCTCGCACGTGTTTTTGCTCGACTAGCCATGCGCATCCCAAAAAACCTGCGCATGCGCATCCCACAAAACCTGCGCATGCGCATCCCACAAAACCTCGCACTAGTTTTTACTCGACTAGCCTGCGGGATGCATCCTCTCACACGTGTTTTTACTCGACTAGCCTGCAGGATGCATCCTCTCGCACGTGTTTTTACTCGACTAGCCTGCGCGATGCATCCTCTCGCACGTGTTTTTACTCGACTAGCCTGCGGGATGCATCCTCTCGCACGTGTTTTTACTCGACTAGCCTGCGGGATGCATCCTCTCGCACGTGTTTTTACTCGACTAGCCTGCAGGATGCATCCTCTCGCACGTGTTTTTACTCGACTACCCTGCGGGATGCATCCTCTCGCACGTGTTTTTACTCGACTAGCCTGCGGGATGCATCCTCTCGCACGTGTTTTTACTCCACTAGCCTGCGGGATGCATCCTCTCGCACGTGTTTTTACTCGACTAGCCTGCGGGATGCATCCTCTCGCACGTGTTTTTACTCGACTAGCATGCGGGATGCATCCTCTCGCACGTGTTTTTACTCGACTACCCTGCGGGATGCATCCTCTCGCACGTGTTTTTGCTCGACTAGCCATGCGCATCCCAAAAAACCTGCGCATGCGCATCCCACAAAACCTGCGCATGCGCATCCCACAAAACCTCGCACGTGTTTTTACTCGACTAGCCTGCGGGATGCATCCTCTCGCACGTGTTTTTGCTCTACTAGCCTGCGGGATGCATCCTCTCGCACGTGTTTTTGCTCGACTAGCCTGCGGGATGCATCCTCTCGCACGTGTTTGTGCTCGACTAGCCTGCGGGATGCATCCTCTCGCACGTGTTTTTACTCGACTAGCCTGCGGGATGCATCCTCTCGCACGTGTTTTTGCTCGACTAGCCTGCGGGATGCATCCTCTCGCACGTGTTTTTGCTCGACTAGCCTGCGGGATGCATCCTCTCGCACGTGTTTTTACTCGACTAGCCTGCAGGATGCATCCTCTCGCACGTGTTTTTACACGACTACCCTGCGGGATGCATCCTCTCGCACGTGTTTTTACTCGACTACCCTGCGGGATGCATCCTCTCGCACGTGTTTTTGCTCGACTAGCCATGCGCATCCCAAATAACCTGCGCATGCGCATCCCACAAAACCTCGCACGTGTTTTTACTCGACTAGCCTGCGGGATGCATCCTCTCGCACGTGTTTTTGCTCGACTAGCCATGCGCATCCCAAAAAACCTGCGCATGCGCATCCCAAAAAACCTGCGCATGCGCATCCCACAAAACCTGCGCATGCGCATCCCACAAAACCTCGCACGTGTTTTTACTCGACTAGCCTGCGGGATGCATCCACTCGCACGTGTTTTTACTCGACTAGCCTGCGGGATGCATCCTCTCGCACGTGTTTTTACTCGACTAGCCTGCGGGATGCATCCTCTCGCACGTGTTTTTACTCGACTAGCCTGCGGGATGCATCCTCTCGCACGTGTTTTTGCTCGACTAGCCATGCGCATCCCAAAAAACCTGCGCATGCGCATCCCACAAAACCTGCGCATGCGCATCCCACAAAACCTCGCACGTGTTTTTACTCGACTAGCCTGCGGGATGCATCCTCTCACACGTGTTTTTGCTCGACTAGCCTGCGGGATGCATCCTCTCGCACGTGTTTTTGCTGGACTAGCCTGCGGGATGCATCCTCTCGCACGTGTTTATGCTCGACTAGGCATGCGCATCCCAAAAAACCTGAACATGCGCATCCCAAAAAACCTGCGCATGCGCATCCCACAAAACCTGCGCATGCGCATCCCACAAAACCTCGCACGTGTTTTTACTCGACTAGCCTGCGGGATGCATCCTCTCGCACGTGTTTTTACTCGACTAGCCTGCGGGATGCATCCTCTCGCACGTGTTTTTGCTCGACTAGCCTGCGGGATGCTTCCTCTCGCACGTGTTTTTGCTCGACTAGCCTGCGGGATGCATCCTCTCGCACGTGTTTGTGCTCGACTAGCCTGCGGGATGCATCCTCTCGCACGTGTTTTTACTCGACTAGCCTGCGGGATGCATCCTCTCGCACGTGTTTTTGCTCGACTAGCCTGCGGGATGCATCCTCTCGCACGTGTTTTTGCTCGACTAGCCTGCGGGATGCATCCTCTCGCACGTGTTTTTACTCGACTAGCCTGCAGGATGCATCCTCTCGCACGTGTTTTTACTCGACTAGCCTGCGGGATGCATCCTCTCGCACGTGTTTTTGCTCGACTAGCCATGCGCATCCCAAAAAACCTGCGCATGCGCATCCCAAAAAACCTGCGCATGCGCATCCCACAAAACCTCGCACGTGTTTTTACTCGACTAGCCTACGGGATGCATCCTCTCGCACGTGTTTTTGCTCGACTAGCCTGCGGGATGCATCCTCTCGCACGTGTTTTTACTCGACTACCCTGCGGGATGCATCCTCTCTCACGTGTTTTTGCTCGACTAGCCATGCGCATCCCAAAAAACCTGCGTATGCGCATCCCACAAAACCTGCGCATGCGCATCCCACAAAACCTCGCACGCGTTTTTGCTCGACTAGCCATGCGCATCCCAAAAAACCTGCGCATGCGCATCCCACAAAACCTGCGCATGCGCATCCCACAAAACCTCGCACGTGTTTTTACTCGACTAGCCTGCGGGATGCATCCTCTCGCACGTGTTTTTACTCGACTAGCCTGCGGGATGCATCCTCTCGCACGTGTTTTTGCTCGACTAGCCATGCGCATCCCAAAAAACCTGCGCATGCGCATCCCACAAAACCTCGCACGTGTTTTTACTCGACTAGCCTGCGGGATGCATCCTCTCGCACGTGTTTTTACTCGACTAGCCCGGCGGGATGCATCCTCTCGCACGTGTTTTTACTCGACTAGCCTGCAGGATGCATCCTCTCGCACGTGTTTTTACTCGACTAGCCTGCGGGATGCATCCTCTCGCACGTGTTTTTGCTCGACTAGGCATGCGCATCCCAAAAAACCTGCGCATGCGCATCCCACAAACCCTCGCACGTGTTTTTACTCGACTAGCCTGCGGGATGCATCCTCTCGCACGTGTTTTTACTCGACTAGCCTGCGGGATGCATCCTCTCGCACGTGTTTTTACTCGACTAGCCTGCGGGATGCATCCTCTCGCACGTGTTTTTGCTCGACTAGCCATGCGCATCCCAAAAAACCTGCGCATGCGCATCCCACAAAACCTGCGCATGCGCATCCCACAAAACCTCGCACGTGTTTTTACTCGACTAGCCTGCGGGATTCATCCTCTCGCACGTGTTTTTGCTCTACTAGCCTGCGGGATGCATCCTCTCGCACGTGTTTTTACTCGACTAGCCTGCGGGATGCATCCTCTCGCACGTGTTTTTACTCGACTACCCTGCGGGATGCATCCTCTCGCACGTGTTTTTACTCGACTACCCTGCGGGATGCATCCTCTCGCACGTGTTTTTGCTCGACTAGCCATGCGCATTCCAAAAAACCTGCGCATGCGCATCCCACAAAACCTCGCACGTGTTTTTACTCGACTAGCCTGCGGGATGCATCCTCTCGCACGTGTTTTTACTCGACTAGCCTGCGGGATGCATCCTCTCGCACGTGTTTTTACTCGACTACCCTGCGGGATGCATCCTCTCGCACGTGTTTTTGCTCGACTAGCCATGCGCATCCCAAAAAACCTGCGCATGCGCATCCCACAAAACCTGCGCATGCGCATCCCACAAAACCTCGCACGTGTTTTTACTCGACTAGCCTGCGGGATGCATCCTCTCGCACGTGTTTTTACTCGACTAGCCTGCAGGATGCATCCTCTCGCACGTGTTTTTACTCGACTAGCCTGCGGGATGCATCCTCTCGCACGTGTTTTTACTCGACTAGCCTGCGGGATGCATCCTCTCGCACGTGTTTTTGCTGGACTAGCCTGCGGGATGCATCCTCTCGCACGTGTTTTTGCTCGACTAGGCATGCGCATCCCAAAAAACCTGCGCATGCGCATCCCAAAAAACCTGCGCATGCGCATCCCACAAAACCTGCGCATGCGCATCCCACAAAACCTCGCACGTGTTTTTACTCGACTAGCCTGCGGGATGCATCCTCTCGCACGTGTTTTTGATCGACTAGCCATGCGCATCCCAAAAAACCGGCGCATGCGCATCCCACAAAACCTGCGCATGCGCATCCCACAAAACCTCGCACGTGTTTTTACTCGACTAGCCTGCGGGATGCATCCTCTCACACGTGTTTTTGCTCGACTAGCCTGCGGGATGCATCCTCTCGCACGTGTTTTTGCTGGACTAGCCTGCGGTATGCATCCTCTCGCACGTGTTTTTGCTCGACTATGCATGCGCATCCCAAAAAACCTGCGCATGCGCATCCCAAAAAACCTGCGCATGCGCATCCCACAAACCTGCGCATGCGCATCCCACAAAACCTCGCACGTGTTTTTACTCGACTAGCCTGCGGGATGCATCCTCTCGCACGTGTTTTTACTCGACTAGCCTGCGGGATGCATCCTCTCTCACGTGTTTTTGCTCGACTAGCCATGCGCATCCCAAAAAACCTGCGCATGCGCATCCCACAAAACTTGCGCATGCGCATCCCACAAAACCTCGCACGTGTTTTTGCTCGACTAGCCATGCGCATCCCACAAAACCTGCGCATGCGCATCCCACAAAACCTCGCACGTGTTTTTACTCGACTAGCCTGCGGGATGCATCCTCTCGCACGTGTTTTTACTCGACTAGCCTGCGGGATGCATCCTCTCGCACGTGTTTTTACTCGACTAGCCTGCGGCATGCATCCTCTCGCACGTGTTTTTACTCGACTAGCCAGGCGGGATGCATCCTCTCGCACGTGTTTTTACTCGACTAGCCTGCAGGATGCATCCTCTCGCACGTGTTTTTACTCGACTAGCCTGCGGGATGCATCCTCTCGCACGTGTTTTTGCTCGACTAGGCATGCGCATCCCAAAAAACCTGCGCATGCGCATCCCACAAAACCTGCGCATGCGCATCCACAAACCCTCGCACGTGTTTTTACTCGACTAGCCTGCGGGATGCATCCTCTCGCACGTGTTTTTACTCGACTAGCCTGCGGGATGCATCCTCTCGCACGTGTTTTTACTCGACTAGCCTGCGGGATGCATCCTCTCGCACGTGTTTTTACTCGACTAGCCTGCGGGATGCATCCTCTCGCACGTGTTTTTACTCGACTACCCTGCGGGATGCATCCTCTCGCACGTGTTTTTGCTCGACTAGCCATGCGCATCCCAAAAAACCTGCGCATGCGCATCCCACAAAACCTCGCACGTGTTTTTACTCGACTAGCCTGCGGGATGCATCCTCTCGCACGTGTTTTTACTCGACTAGCCTGCGGGATGCATCCTCTCGCACGTGTTTTTACACGACTACCCTGCGGGATGCATCCTCTCGCACGTGTTTTTGCTCGACTAGCCATGCGCATCCCAAAAAACCTGCGCATGCGCATCCCACAAAACCTCGCACGTGTTTTTACTCGACTAGCCTGCGGGATGCATCCTCTCGCACGTGTTTTTACTCGACTAGCCTGCAGGATGCATCCTCTCGCACGTGTTTTTACTCGACTAGCCTGCGGGATGCATCCTCTCGCACGTGTTTTTACTCGACTAGCCTGCGGGATGCATCCTCTCGCACGTGTTTTTACTCGACTAGCCTGCGGGATGCATCCTCTCGCACGTGTTTTTACACGACTAGCCTGCGGGATGCATCCTCTCGCACGTGTTTTTACTCGACTACCCTGCGGGATGCATCCTCTCGCACGTGGTTTTTGCTCGACTAGCCATGCGCATCCCAAAAAACCTGCGCATGCGCATCCCACAAAACCTGCGCATGCGCATCCCACAAAACCTCGCACGTGATTTTACTCGACTAGCCTGCGGGATGCATCCTCTCGCACGTGTTTTTACTCGACTAGCCTGCAGGATGCATCCTCTCGCACGTGTTTTTACTCGACTAGCCTGCGGGATGCATCCTCTCGCACGTGTTTTTACTCGACTAGCCTGCGGGATGCATCCTCTCGCACGTGTTTTTGCTGGACTAGCCTGCGGGATGCATCCTCTCGCACGTGTTTTTGCTCGACTAGGCATGCGCATCCCAAAAAACCTGCGCATGCGCATCCCAAAAAACCTGCGCATGCGCATCCCACAAAACCTCGCACGTGTTTTTACTCGACTAGCCTGCGGGATGCATCCTCTCGCACGTGTTTTTACTCGACTAGCCTGCGGGATGCATCCTCTCGCACGTGTTTTTACTCGACTAGCCAGGCGGGATGCATCCTCTCGCACGTGTTTTTGCTCGACTAGCCTGCAGGATGCATCCTCTCGCACGTGTTTTTACTCGACTAGCCTGCGGGATGCATCCTCTCGCACGTGTTTTTGCTCGACTAGGCATGCGCATCCCAAAAAACATGCGCATGCGCATCCCACAAAACCTGCGCATGCGCATCCCACAAACCCTCGCACGTGTTTTTACTCGACTAGCCTGCGGGATGCATCCTCTCGCACGTGTTTTTACTCGACTAGCCTGCGGATGCATCCTCTCGCACGTGTTTTTACTCGACTAGCCTGCGGGATGCATCCTCTCGCACGTGTTTTTACTCGACTAGGCCTGCGGGATGCATCCTCTCGCACGTGTTTTTGCTCGACTAGCCATGCGCATCCCAAAAAACCTGCGCATGCGCATCCCACAAAACCCGCGCATGCGCATCCCACAAAACCTCGCACGTGTTTTGACTCGACTAGCCTGCGGGATGCATCCCCTCGCACGTGTTTTTGCTCTACTAGCCTGCGGGATGCATCCTCTCGCACGTGTTTTTACTCGACTAGCCTGCGGGATGCATCCTCTCGCACGTGTTTTTACTCGACTACCCTGCGGGATGCATCCTCTCGCACGTGTTTTTGCTCGACTAGCCATGCGCATCCCAAAAAACCTGCGCATGCGCATCCCACAAAACCTCGCACGTGTTTTTACTCGACTAGCCTGCGGGATGCATCCTCTCGCACGTGTTTTTACTCGACTAGCCTGCGGGATGCATCCTCTCGCACGTGTTTTTACACGACAACCCTGCGGGATGCATCCTCTCGCACGTGTTTTTGCTCGACTAGCCATGCGCATCCCAAAAAACCTGCGCATGCGCATCCCACAAAACCTCGCACGTGTTTTTACTCGACTAGCCTGCGGGATGCATCCTCTCGCACGTGTTTTTACTCGACTAGCCTGCAGGATGCATCCTCTCGCACGTGTTTTTACTCGACTAGCCTGCGGGATGCATCCTCTCGCACGTGTTTTTACTCGACTAGCCTGCGGGATGCATCCTCTCGCACGTGTTTTTACTCGACTAGCCTGCGGGATGCATCCTCTCGCATGTGTTTTTACACGACTAGCCTGCGGGATGCATCCTCTCGCACGTGTTTTTACTCGACTACCCTGCGGGATGCATCCTCTCGCACGTGTTTTTGCTCGACTAGCCATGCGCATCCCAAAAAACCTGCGCATGCGCATCCCACAAAACCTGCGCATGCGCATCCCACAAAACCTCGCACGTGATTTTACTCGACTAGCCTGCGGGATGCATCCTCTCGCACGTGTTTTTACTCGACTAGCCTGCAGGATGCATCCTCTCGCACGTGTTTTTACTCGACTAGCCTGCGGGATGCATCCTCTCGCACGTGTTTTTACTCGACTAGCCTGCGGGATGCATCCTCTCGCACGTGTTTTTGCTGGACTAGCCTGCGGGATGCATCCTCTCGCACGTGTTTTTGCTCGACTAGGCATGCGCATCCCAAAAAACCTGCGCATGCGCATCCCAAAAAACCTGCGCATGCGCATCCCACAAAACCTCGCACGTGTTTTTACTCGACTAGCCTGCGGGATGCATCCTCTCGCACGTGTTTTTACTCGACTAGCCTGCGGGATGCATCCTCTCGCACGTGTTTTTACTCGACTAGCCTGCGGGATGCATCCTCTCGCACGTGTTTTTACTCGACTAGCCTGCGGGATGCATCCTCTCGCACGTGTTTTTACTCGACTAGCCTGCGGGATGCATCCTCTCGCACGTGTTTTTACTCGACTAGCCTGCGGGATGCATCCTCTCGCACGTGTTTTTGCTCGACTAGCCATGCGCATCCCAAAAAACCTGCGCATGCGCATCCCACAAAACCTGCGCATGCGCATCCCACAAAACCTCGCACGTGTTTTTACTCGACTAGCCTGCGGGATGCATCCTCTCGCACGTGTTTTTGCTCTACTAGCCTGCGGGATGCATCCTCTCGCACGTGTTTTTGCTCGACTAGCCTGCGGGATGCATCCTCTCGCACGTGTTTTTGCTCGACTAGCCTGCGGGATGCATCCTCTCGCACGTGTTTTTACTCGACTAGCCTGCAGGATGCATCCTCTCGCACGTGTTTTTACTCGACTAGCCTGCGGGATGCATCCTCTCGCACGTGTTTTTACACGACTACCCTGCGGGATGCATCCTCTCGCACGTGTTTTTGCTCGACTAGCCATGCGCATCCCAAAAAACCTGCGCATGCGCATCCCACAAAACCTGCGCATGCGCATCCCACAAAACCTCGCACGTGTTTTTACTCGACTAGCCTGCGGGATGCATCCTCTCGCACGTGTTTTTACTCGACTAGCCTGCAGGATGCATCCTCTCGCACGTGTTTTTACTCGACTAGCCTGCGGGATGCATCCTCTCGCACGTGTTTTTACTCGACTAGCCTGCGGGATGCATCCTCTCGCACGTGTTTTTACTCGACTAGCCTGCGGGATGCATCCTCTCGCACGTGTTTTTACACGACTAGCCTGCGGGATGCATCCTCTCGCACGTGTTTTTACTCGACTACCCTGCGGGATGCATCCTCTCGCACGTGTTTTTGCTCGACTAGCCATGCGCATCCCAAAAAACCTGCGCATGCGCATCCCACAAAACCTGCGCATGCGCATCCCACAAAACCTCGCACGTGATTTTACTCGACTAGCCTGCGGGATGCATCCTCTCGCACGTGTTTTTACTCGACTAGCCTGCAGGATGCATCCTCTCGCACGTGTTTTTACTCGACTAGCCTGCGGGATGCATCCTCTCGCACGTGTTTTTACTCGACTAGCCTGCGGGATGCATCCTCTCGCACGTGTTTTTGCTGGACTAGCCTGCGGGATGCATCCTCTCGCACGTGTTTTTGCTCGACTAGGCATGCGCATCCCAAAAAACCTGCGCATGCGCATCCCAAAAAACCTGCGCATGCGCATCCCACAAAACCTCGCACGTGTTTTTACTCGACTAGCCTGCGGGATGCATCCTCTCGCACGTGTTTTTACTCGACTAGCCTGCGGGATGCATCCTCTCGCACGTGTTTTTACTCGACTAGCCAGGCGGGATGCATCCTCTCGCACGTGTTTTTGCTCGACTAGCCTGCAGGATGCATCCTCTCGCACGTGTTTTTACTCGACTAGCCTGCGGGATGCATCCTCTCGCACGTGTTTTTGCTCGACTAGGCATGCGCATCCCAAAAAACATGCGCATGCGCATCCCACAAAACCTGCGCATGCGCATCCCACAAACCCTCGCACGTGTTTTTACTCGACTAGCCTGCGGGATGCATCCTCTCGCACGTGTTTTTACTCGACTAGCCTGCGGGATGCATCCTCTCGCACGTGTTTTTACTCGACTAGCCTGCGGGATGCATCCTCTCGCACGTGTTTTTACTCGACTAGCCTGCGGGATGCATCCTCTCGCACGTGTTTTTGCTCGACTAGCCATGCGCATCCCAAAAAACCTGCGCATGCGCATCCCACAAAACCCGCGCATGCGCATCCCACAAAACCTCGCACGTGTTTTGACTCGACTAGCCTGCGGGATGCATCCCCTCGCACGTGTTTTTGCTCTACTAGCCTGCGGGATGCATCCTCTCGCACGTGTTTTTACTCGACTAGCCTGCGGGATGCATCCTCTCGCACGTGTTTTTACTCGACTACCCTGCGGGATGCATCCTCTCGCACGTGTTTTTGCTCGACTAGCCATGCGCATCCCAAAAAACCTGCGCATGCGCATCCCACAAAACCTCGCACGTGTTTTTACTCGACTAGCCTGCGGGATGCATCCTCTCGCACGTGTTTTTACTCGACTAGCCTGCGGGATGCATCCTCTCGCACGTGTTTTTACACGACAACCCTGCGGGATGCATCCTCTCGCACGTGTTTTTGCTCGACTAGCCATGCGCATCCCAAAAAACCTGCGCATGCGCATCCCACAAAACCTCGCACGTGTTTTTACTCGACTAGCCTGCGGGATGCATCCTCTCGCACGTGTTTTTACTCGACTAGCCTGCAGGATGCATCCTCTCGCACGTGTTTTTACTCGACTAGCCTGCGGGATGCATCCTCTCGCACGTGTTTTTACTCGACTAGCCTGCGGGATGCATCCTCTCGCACGTGTTTTTACTCGACTAGCCTGCGGGATGCATCCTCTCGCATGTGTTTTTACACGACTAGCCTGCGGGATGCATCCTCTCGCACGTGTTTTTACTCGACTACCCTGCGGGATGCATCCTCTCGCACGTGTTTTTGCTCGACTAGCCATGCGCATCCCAAAAAACCTGCGCATGCGCATCCCACAAAACCTGCGCATGCGCATCCCACAAAACCTCGCACGTGATTTTACTCGACTAGCCTGCGGGATGCATCCTCTCGCACGTGTTTTTACTCGACTAGCCTGCAGGATGCATCCTCTCGCACGTGTTTTTACTCGACTAGCCTGCGGGATGCATCCTCTCGCACGTGTTTTTACTCGACTAGCCTGCGGGATGCATCCTCTCGCACGTGTTTTTGCTGGACTAGCCTGCGGGATGCATCCTCTCGCACGTGTTTTTGCTCGACTAGGCATGCGCATCCCAAAAAACCTGCGCATGCGCATCCCAAAAAACCTGCGCATGCGCATCCCACAAAACCTCGCACGTGTTTTTACTCGACTAGCCTGCGGGATGCATCCTCTCGCACGTGTTTTTACTCGACTAGCCTGCGGGATGCATCCTCTCGCACGTGTTTTTACTCGACTAGCCTGCGGGATGCATCCTCTCGCACGTGTTTTTACTCGACTAGCCT
Source organism: Lasioglossum baleicum (assembly GCF_051020765.1). Lineage (NCBI taxonomy): Eukaryota > Metazoa > Arthropoda > Insecta > Hymenoptera > Halictidae > Lasioglossum > Lasioglossum baleicum. The sequence goes on along the minus strand of NW_027469314.1, from coordinate 127,011 downwards.
GCGGGATGCATCCTCTCGCACGTGTTTTTACTCGACTAGCCTGCGGGATGCATCCTCTCGCACGTGTTTTTACTCGACTAGCCTGCGGGATGCATCCTCTCGCACGTGTTTTTGCTCGACTAGCCATGCGCATCCCAAAAAACCTGCGCATGCGCATCCCACAAAACCTGCGCATGCGCATCCCACAAAACCTCGCACGTGTTTTTACTCGACTAGCCTGCGGGATGCATCCTCTCGCACGTGTTTTTGCTCTACTAGCCTGCGGGATGCATCCTCTCGCACGTGTTTTTGCTCGACTAGCCTGCGGGATGCATCCTCTCGCACGTGTTTTTGCTCGACTAGCCTGCGGGATGCATCCTCTCGCACGTGTTTTTACTCGACTAGCCTGCGGGATGCATCCTCTCGCACGTGTTTTTACTCGACTACCCTGCGGGATGCATCCTCTCGCACGTGTTTTTGCTCGACTAGCCATGCGCATCCCAAAAAACCTGCGCATGCGCATCCCACAAAACCTGCGCATGCGCATCCCACAAAACCTCGCACGTGTTTTTACTCGACTAGCCTGCGGGATGCATCCTCTCGCACGTGTTTTTGCTGGACTAGCCTGCGGGATGCATCCTCTCGCACGTGTTTTTGCTCGACTAGGCATGCGCATCCCAAAAAACCTGCGCATGCGCATCCCAAAAAACCTGCGCATGCGCATCCCAAAAAACCTGCGCATGCGCATCCCACAAAACCTCGCACGTGTTTTTACTCGACTAGCCTGCGGGATGCATCCTCTCGCACGTGTTTTTACTCGACTAGCCTGCGGGATGCATCCTCTCGCACGTGTTTTTACTCGACTAGCCTGCGGGATGCATCCTCTCGCACGTGTTTTTACTCGACTAGCCTGCGGGATGCATCCTCTCGCACGTGTTTTTACTCGACTAGCCTGCGGGATGCATCCTCTCGCACGTGTTTTTGCTCGACTAGGCATGCGCATCCCAAAAAACCTGCGCATGCGCATCCCAAAAAACCTGCGCATGCGCATCCCACAAAACCTCGCACGTGTTTTTACTCGACTAGCCTGCGGGATGCATCCTCTCGCACGTGTTTTTACTCGACTAGCCTGCGGGATGCATCCTCTCGCACGTGTTTTTACTCGACTAGCCTGCGGGATGCATCCTCTCGCACGTGTTTTTACTCGACTAGCCTGCGGGATGCATCCTCTCGCACGTGTTTTTACTCGACTAGCCTGCGGGATGCATCCTCTCGCACGTGTTTTTACTCGACTAGCCTGCGGGATGCATCCTCTCGCACGTGTTTTTGCTCGACTAGCCATGCGCATCCCAAAAAACCTGCGCATGCGCATCCCACAAAACCTGCGCATGCGCATCCCACAAAACCTGCGCATGCGCATCCCACAAAACCTCGCACGTGTTTTTACTCGACTAGCCTGCGGGATGCATCCTCTCGCACGTGTTTTTGCTCTACTAGCCTGCGGGATGCATCCTCTCGCACGTGTTTTTGCTCGACTAGCCTGCGGGATGCATCCTCTCGCACGTGTTTTTGCTCGACTAGCCTGCGGGATGCATCCTCTCGCACGTGTTTTTACTCGACTAGCCTGCGGGATGCATCCTCTCGCACGTGTTTTTACTCGACTACCCTGCGGGATGCATCCTCTCGCACGTGTTTTTGCTCGACTAGCCATGCGCATCCCAAAAAACCTGCGCATGCGCATCCCACAAAACCTCGCACGTGTTTTTACTCGACTAGCCTGCGGGATGCATCCTCTCGCACGTGTTTTTGCTGGACTAGCCTGCGGGATGCATCCTCTCGCACGTGTTTTTGCTCGACTAGGCATGCGCATCCCAAAAAACCTGCGCATGCGCATCCCAAAAAACCTGCGCATGCGCATCCCAAAAAACCTGCGCATGCGCATCCCACAAAACCTCGCACGTGTTTTTACTCGACTAGCCTGCGGGATGCATCCTCTCGCACGTGTTTTTACTCGACTAGCCTGCGGGATGCATCCTCTCGCACGTGTTTTTACTCGACTAGCCTGCGGGATGCATCCTCTCGCACGTGTTTTTACTCGACTAGCCTGCGGGATGCATCCTCTCGCACGTGTTTTTACTCGACTAGCCTGCGGGATGCATCCTCTCGCACGTGTTTTTACTCGACTAGCCTGCGGGATGCATCCTCTCGCACGTGTTTTTGCTCGACTAGCCATGCGCATCCCAAAAAACCTGCGCATGCGCATCCCACAAAACCTGCGCATGCGCATCCCACAAAACCTCGCACGTGTTTTTACTCGACTAGCCTGCGGGATGCATCCTCTCGCACGTGTTTTTGCTCTACTAGCCTGCGGGATGCATCCTCTCGCACGTGTTTTTGCTCGACTAGCCTGCGGGATGCATCCTCTCGCACGTGTTTTTGCTCGACTAGCCTGCGGGATGCATCCTCTCGCACGTGTTTTTACTCGACTAGCCTGCGGGATGCATCCTCTCGCACGTGTTTTTACTCGACTACCCTGCGGGATGCATCCTCTCGCACGTGTTTTTGCTCGACTAGCCATGCGCATCCCAAAAAACCTGCGCATGCGCATCCCACAAAACCTCGCACGTGTTTTTACTCGACTAGCCTGCGGGATGCATCCTCTCGCACGTGTTTTTACTCGACTAGCCTGCGGGATGCATCCTCTCGCACGTGTTTTTACACGACTACCCTGCGGGATGCATCCTCTCGCACGTGTTTTTGCTCGACTAGCCATGCGCATCCCAAAAAACCTGCGCATGCGCATCCCACAAAACCTGCGCATGCGCATCCCACAAAACCTCGCACGTGTTTTTACTCGACTAGCCTGCGGGATGCATCCTCTCGCACGTGTTTTTACTCGACTAGCCTGCAGGATGCATCCTCTCGCACGTGTTTTTACTCGACTAGCCTGCGGGATGCATCCTCTCGCACGTGTTTTTACTCGACTAGCCTGCGGGATGCATCCTCTCGCACGTGTTTTTGCTGGACTAGCCTGCGGGATGCATCCTCTCGCACGTGTTTTTGCTCGACTAGGCATGCGCATCCCAAAAAACCTGCGCATGCGCATCCCAAAAAACCTGCGCATGCGCATCCCTCAAAACCTGCGCATGCGCATCCCACAAAACCTCGCACGTGTTTTTACTCGACTAGCCTGCGGGATGCATCCTCTCGCACGTGTTTTTACTCGACTAGCCTGCGGGATGCATCCTCTCGCACGTGTTTTTACTCGACTAGCCTGCGGGATGCATCCTCTCGCACGTGTTTTTACTCGACTAGCCTGCGGGATGCATCCTCTCGCACGTGTTTTTGCTCGACTAGCCATGCGCATCCCAAAAAACCTGCGCATGCGCATCCCACAAAACCTGCGCATGCGCATCCCACAAAACCTCGCACGTGTTTTTACTCGACTAGCCTGCGGGATGCATCCTCTCACACGTGTTTTTGCTCGACTAGCCTGCGGGATGCATCCTCTCGCACGTGTTTTTGCTGGACTAGCCTGCGGTATGCATCCTCTCGCACGTGTTTTTGCTCGACTATGCATGCGCATCCCAAAAAACCTGCGCATGCGCATCCCAAAAAACCTGCGCATGCGCATCCCACAAAACCTGCGCATGCGCATCCCACAAAACCTCGCACGTGTTTTTACTCGACTAGCCTGCGGGATGCATCCTCTCGCACGTGTTTTTACTCGACTAGCCTGCGGGATGCATCCTCTCGCACGTGTTTTTGCTCGACTAGCCTGCGGGATGCATCCTCTCGCACGTGTTTTTGCTCGACTAGCCTGCGGGATGCATCCTCTCGCACGTGTTTGTGCTCGACTAGCCTGCGGGATGCATCCTCTCGCACGTGTTTTTACTCGACTAGCCTGCGGGATGCATCCTCTCGCACGTGTTTTTGCTCGACTACCCTGCGGGATGCATCCTCTCTCACGTGTTTTTGCTCGACTAGCCATGCGCATCCCAAAAAACCTGCGCATGCGCATCCCACAAAACCTGCGCATGCGCATCCCACAAAACCTCGCACGTGTTTTTGCTCGACTAGCCATGCGCATCCCAAAAAACCTGCGCATGCGCATCCCACAAAGCCTGCGCATGCGCATCCCACAAAACCTCGCACGTGTTTTTACTCGACTAGCCTGCGGGATGCATCCTCTCGCACGTGTTTTTACTCGACTACCCTGCGGGATGCATCCTCTCGCACGTGTTTTTGCTCGACTAGCCATGCGCATCCCAAAAAACCTGCGCATGCGCATCCCACAAAACCTGCGCATGCGCATCCCACAAAACCTCGCACGTGTTTTTACTCGACTAGCCTGCGGGATGCATCCTCTCGCACGTGTTTTTACTCGACTAGCCTGCGGGATGCATCCTCTCGCACGTGTTTTTACACGACTAGCCAGGCGGGATGCATCCTCTCGCACGTGTTTTTACTCGACTAGCCTGCAGGATGCATCCTCTCGCACGTGTTTTTGCTCGACTAGCCATGCGCATCCCAAAAAACCTGCGCATGCGCATCCCACAAAACCTCGCACGTGATTTTACTCGACTAGCCTGCGGGATGCATCCTCTCGCACGTGTTTTTACTCGACTAGCCTGCAGGATGCATCCTCTCGCACGTGTTTTTACTCGACTAGCCTGCGGGATGCATCCTCTCGCACGTGTTTTTACTCGACTAGCCTGCGGGATGCATCCTCTCGCACGTGTTTTTGCTGGACTAGCCTGCGGGATGCATCCTCTCGCACGTGTTTTTGCTCGACTAGGCATGCGCATCCCAAAAAACCTGCGCATGCGCATCCCAAAAAACCTGCGCATGCGCATCCCACAAAACCTCGCACGTGTTTTTACTCGACTAGCCTGCGGGATGCATCCTCTCGCACGTGTTTTTACTCGACTAGCCTGCGGGATGCATCCTCTCGCACGTGTTTTTACTCGACTAGCCTGCGGGATGCATCCTCTCGCACGTGTTTTTACTCGACTAGCCTGCGGGATGCATCCTCTCGCACGTGTTTTTACTCGACTAGCCTGCGGGATGCATCCTCTCGCACGTGTTTTTACTCGACTAGCCTGCGGGATGCATCCTCTCGCACGTGTTTTTACTCGACTAGCCTGCGGGATGCATCCTCTCGCACGTGTTTTTGCTCGACTAGCCATGCGCATCCCAAAAAACCTGCGCATGCGCATCCCACAAAACCTGCGCATGCGCATCCCACAAAACCTCGCACGTGTTTTTACTCGACTAGCCTGCGGGATGCATCCTCTCGCACGTGTTTTTGCTCTACTAGCCTGCGGGATGCATCCTCTCGCACGTGTTTTTGCTCGACTAGCCTGCGGGATGCATCCTCTCGCACGTGTTTTTGCTCGACTAGCCTGCGGGATGCATCCTCTCGCACGTGTTTTTACTCGACTAGCCTGCAGGATGCATCCTCTCGCACGTGTTTTTACTCGACTAGCCTGCGGGATGCATCCTCTCGCACGTGTTTTTACTCGACTACCCTGCGGGATGCATCCTCTCGCACGTGTTTTTGCTCGACTAGCCATGCGCATCCCAAAAAACCTGCGCATGCGCATCCCACAAAACCTCGCACGTGTTTTTACTCGACTAGCCTGCGGGATGCATCCTCTCGCACGTGTTTTTACTCGACTAGCCTGCGGGATGCATCCTCTCGCACGTGTTTTTACACGACTACCCTGCGGGATGCATCCTCTCGCACGTGTTTTTGCTCGACTAGCCATGCGCATCCCAAAAAACCTGCGCATGCGCATCCCACAAAACCTGCGCATGCGCATCCCACAAAACCTCGCACGTGTTTTTACTCGACTAGCCTGCGGGATGCATCCTCTCGCACGTGTTTTTACTCGACTAGCCTGCAGGATGCATCCTCTCGCACGTGTTTTTACTCGACTAGCCTGCGGGATGCATCCTCTCGCACGTGTTTTTACTCGACTAGCCTGCGGGATGCATCCTCTCGCACGTGTTTTTGCTGGACTAGCCTGCGGGATGCATCCTCTCGCACGTGTTTTTGCTCGACTAGGCATGCGCATCCCAAAAAACCTGCGCATGCGCATCCCAAAAAACCTGCGCATGCGCATCCCACAAAACCTCGCACGTGTTTTTACTCGACTAGCCTGCGGGATGCATCCTCTCGCACGTGTTTTTACTCGACTAGCCTGCAGGATGCATCCTCTCGCACGTGTTTTTACTCGACTAGCCTGCGGGATGCATCCTCTCGCACGTGTTTTTACTCGACTAGCCTGCGGGATGCATCCTCTCGCACGTGTTTTTGCTGGACTAGCCTGCGGGATGCATCCTCTCGCACGTGTTTTTACTCGACTAGCCTGCGGGATGCATCCTCTCGCACGTGTTTTTGCTCGACTAGCCATGCGCATCGCAAAAAACCTGCGCATGCGCATCCCACAAAACCTGCGCATGCGCATCCCACAAAACCTCGCACGTGTTTTTACTCGACTAGCCTGCGGGATGCATCCTCTCGCACGTGTTTTTACTCGACTAGCCTGCGGGATGCATCCTCTCGCACGTGTTTTTACTCGACTAGCCAGGCGGGATGCATCCTCTCGCACGTGTTTTTACTCGACTAGCCTGCAGGATGCATCCTCTCGCACGTGTTTTTACTCGACTAGCCTGCGGGATGCATCCTCTCGCACGTGTTTTTGCTCGACTAGGCATGCGCATCCCAAAAAACCTGCGCATGCGCATCCCACAAAACCTGCGCATGCGCATCCCACAAACCCTCGCACGTGTTTTTACTCGACTAGCCTGCGGGATGCATCCTCTCGCACGTGTTTTTACTCGACTAGCCTGCGGGATGCATCCTCTCGCACGTGTTTTTACTCGACTAGCCTGCGGGATGCATCCTCTCGCACGTGTTTTTACTCGACTAGCCTGCGGGATGCATCCTCTCGCACGTGTTTTTGCTCGACTAGCCATGCGCATCCCAAAAAACCTGCGCATGCGCATCCCACAAAACCCGCGCATGCGCATCCCACAAAACCTCGCACGTGTTTTTACTCGACTAGCCTGCGGGATGCATCCTCTCGCACGTGTTTTTGCTCTACTAGCCTGCGGGATGCATCCTCTCGCACGTGTTTTTACTCGACTAGCCTGCGGGATGCATCCTCTCGCACGTGTTTTTACTCGACTACCCTGCGGGATGCATCCTCTCGCACGTGTTTTTGCTCGACTAGCCATGCGCATCCCAAAAAACCTGCGCATGCGCATCCCACAAAACCTCGCACGTGTTTTTACTCGACTAGCCTGCGGGATGCATCCTCTCGCACGTGTTTTTACTCGACTAGCCTGCGGGATGCATCCTCTCGCACGTGTTTTTACACGACTACCCTGCGGGATGCATCCTCTCGCACGTGTTTTTGCTCGACTAGCCATGCGCATCCCAAAAAACCTGCGCATGCGCATCCCACAAAACCTGCGCATGCGCATCCCACAAAACCTCGCACTAGTTTTTACTCGACTAGCCTGCGGGATGCATCCTCTCACACGTGTTTTTACTCGACTAGCCTGCAGGATGCATCCTCTCGCACGTGTTTTTACTCGACTAGCCTGCGCGATGCATCCTCTCGCACGTGTTTTTACTCGACTAGCCTGCGGGATGCATCCTCTCGCACGTGTTTTTACTCGACTAGCCTGCGGGATGCATCCTCTCGCACGTGTTTTTACTCGACTAGCCTGCAGGATGCATCCTCTCGCACGTGTTTTTACTCGACTACCCTGCGGGATGCATCCTCTCGCACGTGTTTTTACTCGACTAGCCTGCGGGATGCATCCTCTCGCACGTGTTTTTACTCCACTAGCCTGCGGGATGCATCCTCTCGCACGTGTTTTTACTCGACTAGCCTGCGGGATGCATCCTCTCGCACGTGTTTTTACTCGACTAGCCTGCGGGATGCATCCTCTCGCACGTGTTTTTACTCGACTACCCTGCGGGATGCATCCTCTCGCACGTGTTTTTGCTCGACTAGCCATGCGCATCCCAAAAAACCTGCGCATGCGCATCCCACAAAACCTCGCACGTGTTTTTACTCGACTAGCCTGCGGGATGCATCCTCTCGCACGTGTTATTACTCGACTAGCCTGCGGGATGCATCCTCTCGCACGTGTTTTTACACGACTACCCTGCGGGATGCATCCTCTCGCACGTGTTTTTGCTCGACTAGCCATGCGCATCCCAAAAAACCTGCGCATGCGCATCCCACAAAACCTGCGCATGCGCATCCCACAAAACCTCGCACGTGTTTTTACTCGACTAGCCTGCGGGATGCATCCTCTCGCACGTGTTTTTACTCGACTAGCCTGCAGGATGCATCCTCTCGCACGTGTTTTTACTCGACTAGCCTGCGGGATGCATCCTCTCGCACGTGTTTTTACTCGACTAGCCTGCGGGATGCATCCTCTCGCACGTGTTTTTGCTGGACTAGCCTGCGGGATGCATCCTCTCGCACGTGTTTTTGCTCGACTAGGCATGCGCATCCCAAAAAACCTGCGCATGCGCATCCCAAAAAACCTGCGCATGCGCATCCCAAAAAACCTGCGCATGCGCATCCCACAAAACCTCGCACGTGTTTTTACTCGACTAGCCTGCGGGATGCATCCTCTCGCACGTGTTTTTACTCGACTAGCCTGCGGGATGCATCCTCTCGCACGTGTTTTTACTCGACTAGCCTGCGGGATGCATCCTCTCGCACGTGTTTTTACTCGACTAGCCTGCGGGATGCATCCTCTCGCACGTGTTTTTACTCGACTAGCCTGCGGGATGCATCCTCTCGCACGTGTTTTTACTCGACTAGCCTGCGGGATGCATCCTCTCGCACGTGTTTTTGCTCGACTAGCCATGCGCATCCCAAAAAACCTGCGCATGCGCATCCCACAAAACCTGCGCATGCGCATCCCACAAAACCTCGCACGTGTTTTTACTCGACTAGCCTGCGGGATGCATCCTCTCGCACGTGTTTTTACTCGACTAGCCTGCAGGATGCATCCTCTCGCACGTGTTTTTACTCGACTAGCCTGCGGGATGCATCCTCTCGCACGTGTTTTTACTCGACTAGCCTGCGGGATGCATCCTCTCGCACGTGTTTTTGCTGGACTAGCCTGCGGGATGCATCCTCTCGCACGTGTTTTTACTCGACTAGCCTGCGGGATGCATCCTCTCGCACGTGTTTTTGCTCGACTAGCCATGCGCATCGCAAAAAACCTGCGCATGCGCATCCCACAAAACCTGCGCATGCGCATCCCACAAAACCTCGCACGTGTTTTTACTCGACTAGCCTGCGGGATGCATCCTCTCGCACGTGTTTTTACTCGACTAGCCTGCGGGATGCATCCTCTCGCACGTGTTTTTACTCGACTAGCCAGGCGGGATGCATCCTCTCGCACGTGTTTTTACTCGACTAGCCTGCAGGATGCATCCTCTCGCACGTGTTTTTACTCGACTAGCCTGCGGGATGCATCCTCTCGCACGTGTTTTTGCTCGACTAGGCATGCGCATCCCAAAAAACCTGCGCATGCGCATCCCACAAAACCTGCGCATGCGCATCCCACAAACCCTCGCACGTGTTTTTACTCGACTAGCCTGCGGGATGCATCCTCTCGCACGTGTTTTTACTCGACTAGCCTGCGGGATGCATCCTCTCGCACGTGTTTTTACTCGACTAGCCTGCGGGATGCATCCTCTCGCACGTGTTTTTACTCGACTAGCCTGCGGGATGCATCCTCTCGCACGTGTTTTTGCTCGACTAGCCATGCGCATCCCAAAAAACCTGCGCATGCGCATCCCACAAAACCCGCGCATGCGCATCCCACAAAACCTCGCACGTGTTTTTACTCGACTAGCCTGCGGGATGCATCCTCTCGCACGTGTTTTTGCTCTACTAGCCTGCGGGATGCATCCTCTCGCACGTGTTTTTACTCGACTAGCCTGCGGGATGCATCCTCTCGCACGTGTTTTTACTCGACTACCCTGCGGGATGCATCCTCTCGCACGTGTTTTTGCTCGACTAGCCATGCGCATCCCAAAAAACCTGCGCATGCGCATCCCACAAAACCTCGCACGTGTTTTTACTCGACTAGCCTGCGGGATGCATCCTCTCGCACGTGTTTTTACTCGACTAGCCTGCGGGATGCATCCTCTCGCACGTGTTTTTACACGACTACCCTGCGGGATGCATCCTCTCGCACGTGTTTTTGCTCGACTAGCCATGCGCATCCCAAAAAACCTGCGCATGCGCATCCCACAAAACCTGCGCATGCGCATCCCACAAAACCTCGCACTAGTTTTTACTCGACTAGCCTGCGGGATGCATCCTCTCACACGTGTTTTTACTCGACTAGCCTGCAGGATGCATCCTCTCGCACGTGTTTTTACTCGACTAGCCTGCGCGATGCATCCTCTCGCACGTGTTTTTACTCGACTAGCCTGCGGGATGCATCCTCTCGCACGTGTTTTTACTCGACTAGCCTGCGGGATGCATCCTCTCGCACGTGTTTTTACTCGACTAGCCTGCAGGATGCATCCTCTCGCACGTGTTTTTACTCGACTACCCTGCGGGATGCATCCTCTCGCACGTGTTTTTACTCGACTAGCCTGCGGGATGCATCCTCTCGCACGTGTTTTTACTCCACTAGCCTGCGGGATGCATCCTCTCGCACGTGTTTTTACTCGACTAGCCTGCGGGATGCATCCTCTCGCACGTGTTTTTACTCGACTAGCCTGCGGGATGCATCCTCTCGCACGTGTTTTTACTCGACTACCCTGCGGGATGCATCCTCTCGCACGTGTTTTTGCTCGACTAGCCATGCGCATCCCAAAAAACCTGCGCATGCGCATCCCACAAAACCTCGCACGTGTTTTTACTCGACTAGCCTGCGGGATGCATCCTCTCGCACGTGTTATTACTCGACTAGCCTGCGGGATGCATCCTCTCGCACGTGTTTTTACACGACTACCCTGCGGGATGCATCCTCTCGCACGTGTTTTTGCTCGACTAGCCATGCGCATCCCAAAAAACCTGCGCATGCGCATCCCACAAAACCTGCGCATGCGCATCCCACAAAACCTCGCACGTGTTTTTACTCGACTAGCCTGCGGGATGCATCCTCTCGCACGTGTTTTTACTCGACTAGCCTGCAGGATGCATCCTCTCGCACGTGTTTTTACTCGACTAGCCTGCGGGATGCATCCTCTCGCACGTGTTTTTACTCGACTAGCCTGCGGGATGCATCCTCTCGCACGTGTTTTTGCTGGACTAGCCTGCGGGATGCATCCTCTCGCACGTGTTTTTGCTCGACTAGGCATGCGCATCCCAAAAAACCTGCGCATGCGCATCCCAAAAAACCTGCGCATGCGCATCCCAAAAAACCTGCGCATGCGCATCCCACAAAACCTCGCACGTGTTTTTACTCGACTAGCCTGCGGGATGCATCCTCTCGCACGTGTTTTTACTCGACTAGCCTGCGGGATGCATCCTCTCGCACGTGTTTTTACTCGACTAGCCTGCGGGATGCATCCTCTCGCACGTGTTTTTACTCGACTAGCCTGCGGGATGCATCCTCTCGCACGTGTTTTTACTCGACTAGCCTGCGGGATGCATCCTCTCGCACGTGTTTTTACTCGACTAGCCTGCGGGATGCATCCTCTCGCACGTGTTTTTGCTCGACTAGCCATGCGCATCCCAAAAAACCTGCGCATGCGCATCCCACAAAACCTGCGCATGCGCATCCCACAAAACCTCGCACGTGTTTTTACTCGACTAGCCTGCGGGATGCATCCTCTCGCACGTGTTTTTGCTCTACTAGCCTGCGGGATGCATCCTCTCGCACGTGTTTTTGCTCGACTAGCCTGCGGGATGCATCCTCTCGCACGTGTTTTTGCTCGACTAGCCTGCGGGATGCATCCTCTCGCACGTGTTTTTACTCGACTAGCCTGCGGGATGCATCCTCTCGCACGTGTTTTTACTCGACTACCCTGCGGGATGCATCCTCTCGCACGTGTTTTTGCTCGACTAGCCATGCGCATCCCAAAAAACCTGCGCATGCGCATCCCACAAAACCTCGCACGTGTTTTTACTCGACTAGCCTGCGGGATGCATCCTCTCGCACGTGTTTTTACTCGACTAGCCTGCGGGATGCATCCTCTCGCACGTGTTTTTACACGACTACCCTGCGGGATGCATCCTCTCGCACGTGTTTTTGCTCGACTAGCCATGCGCATCCCAAAAAACCTGCGCATGCGCATCCCACAAAACCTGCGCATGCGCATCCCACAAAACCTCGCACGTGTTTTTACTCGACTAGCCTGCGGGATGCATCCTCTCGCACGTGTTTTTACTCGACTAGCCTGCAGGATGCATCCTCTCGCACGTGTTTTTACTCGACTAGCCTGCGGGATGCATCCTCTCGCACGTGTTTTTACTCGACTAGCCTGCGGGATGCATCCTCTCGCACGTGTTTTTGCTGGACTAGCCTGCGGGATGCATCCTCTCGCACGTGTTTTTGCTCGACTAGGCATGCGCATCCCAAAAAACCTGCGCATGCGCATCCCAAAAAACCTGCGCATGCGCATCCCTCAAAACCTGCGCATGCGCATCCCACAAAACCTCGCACGTGTTTTTACTCGACTAGCCTGCGGGATGCATCCTCTCGCACGTGTTTTTACTCGACTAGCCTGCGGGATGCATCCTCTCGCACGTGTTTTTACTCGACTAGCCTGCGGGATGCATCCTCTCGCACGTGTTTTTACTCGACTAGCCTGCGGGATGCATCCTCTCGCACGTGTTTTTGCTCGACTAGCCATGCGCATCCCAAAAAACCTGCGCATGCGCATCCCACAAAACCTCGCACGTGTTTTTACTCGACTAGCCTGCGGGATGCATCCTCTCACACGTGTTTTTGCTCGACTAGCCTGCGGGATGCATCCTCTCGCACGTGTTTTTGCTGGACTAGCCTGCGGTATGCATCCTCTCGCACGTGTTTTTGCTCGACTATGCATGCGCATCCCAAAAAACCTGCGCATGCGCATCCCAAAAAACCTGCGCATGCGCATCCCACAAAACCTGCGCATGCGCATCCCACAAAACCTCGCACGTGTTTTTACTCGACTAGCCTGCGGGATGCATCCTCTCGCACGTGTTTTTACTCGACTAGCCTGCGGATGCATCCTCTCGCACGTGTTTTTGCTCGACTAGCCTGCGGGATGCATCCTCTCGCACGTGTTTTTGCTCGACTAGCCTGCGGGATGCATCCTCTCGCACGTGTTTGTGCTCGACTAGCCTGCGGGATGCATCCTCTCGCACGTGTTTTTACTCGACTAGCCTGCGGGATGCATCCTCTCGCACGTGTTTTTGCTCGACTACCCTGCGGGATGCATCCTCTCTCACGTGTTTTTGCTCGACTAGCCATGCGCATCCCAAAAAACCTGCGCATGCGCATCCACAAAACCTGCGCATGCGCATCCCACAAAACCTCGCACGTGTTTTTGCTCGACTAGCCATGCGCATCCCAAAAAACCTGCGCATGCGCATCCCACAAAGCCTGCGCATGCGCATCCCACAAAACCTCGCACGTGTTTTTACTCGACTAGCCTGCGGGATGCATCCTCTCGCACGTGTTTTTACTCGACTACCCTGCGGGATGCATCCTCTCGCACGTGTTTTTGCTCGACTAGCCATGCGCATCCCAAAAAACCTGCGCATGCGCATCCCACAGAAACCTGCGCATGCGCATCCCACAAAACCTCGCACGTGTTTTTACTCGACTAGCCTGCGGGATGCATCCTCTCGCACGTGTTTTTACTCGACTAGCCTGCGGGATGCATCCTCTCGCACGTGTTTTTACACGACTAGCCAGGCGGGATGCATCCTCTCGCACGTGTTTTTACTCGACTAGCCTGCAGGATGCATCCTCTCGCACGTGTTTTGCTCGACTAGCCATGCGCATCCCAAAAAACCTGCGCATGCGCATCCCACAAAACCTCGCACGTGATTTTACTCGACTAGCCTGCGGGATGCATCCTCTCGCACGTGTTTTTACTCGACTAGCCTGCAGGATGCATCCTCTCGCACGTGTTTTTACTCGACTAGCCTGCGGGATGCATCCTCTCGCACGTGTTTTTACTCGACTAGCCTGCGGGATGCATCCTCTCGCACGTGTTTTTGCTGGACTAGCCTGCGGGATGCATCCTCTCGCACGTGTTTTTGCTCGACTAGGCATGCGCATCCCAAAAAACCTGCGCATGCGCATCCCAAAAAACCTGCGCATGCGCATCCCACAAAACCTCGCACGTGTTTTTACTCGACTAGCCTGCGGGATGCATCCTCTCGCACGTGTTTTTACTCGACTAGCCTGCGGGATGCATCCTCTCGCACGTGTTTTTACTCGACTAGCCTGCGGGATGCATCCTCTCGCACGTGTTTTTACTCGACTAGCCTGCGGGATGCATCCTCTCGCACGTGTTTTTACTCGACTAGCCTGCGGGATGCATCCTCTCGCACGTGTTTTACTCGACTAGCCTGCGGGATGCATCCTCTCGCACGTGTTTTTGCTCGACTAGCCATGCGCATCCCAAAAAACCTGCGCATGCGCATCCACAAAACCTGCGGCATGCGCATCCCACAAAACCTCGCACGTGTTTTTACTCGACTAGCCTGCGGGATGCATCCTCTCGCACGTGTTTTTGCTCTACTAGCCTGCGGGATGCATCCTCTCGCACGTGTTTTTGCTCGACTAGCCTGCGGGATGCATCCTCTCGCACGTGTTTTTGCTCGACTAGCCTGCGGGATGCATCCTCTCGCACGTGTTTTACTCGACTAGCCTGCAGGATGCATCCTCTCGCACGTGTTTTTACTCGACTAGCCTGCGGGATGCATCCTCTCGCACGTGTTTTTACTCGACTACCCTGCGGGATGCATCCTCTCGCACGTGTTTTTGCTCGACTAGCCATGCGCATCCAAAAAACCTGCGCATGCGCATCCCACAAAACCTCGCACGTGTTTTTACTCGACTAGCCTGCGGGATGCATCCTCTCGCACGTGTTTTTACTCGACTAGCCTGCGGATGCATCCTCTCGCACGTGTTTTTACACGACTACCCTGCGGGATGCATCCTCTCGCACGTGTTTTTGCTCGACTAGCCTGCGGGATGCATCCTCTCGCACGTGTTTTTGCTGGACTAGCCTGCGGGATGCATCCTCTCGCACGTGTTTTTGCTCGACTAGGCATGCGCATCCCAAAAAACCTGCGCATGCGCATCCCAAAAAACCTGCGCATGCGCATCCCACAAAACCTCGCACGTGTTTTTACTCGACTAGCCTGCGGGATGCATCCTCTCGCACGTGTTTTTACTCGACTAGCCTGCAGGATGCATCCTCTCGCACGTGTTTTTACTCGACTAGCCTGCGGGATGCATCCTCTCGCACGTGTTTTTACTCGACTAGCCTGCGGGATGCATCCTCTCGCACGTGTTTTTGCTGGACTAGCCTGCGGGATGCATCCTCTCGCACGTGTTTTTACTCGACTAGCCTGCGGGATGCATCCTCTCGCACGTGTTTTTGCTCGACTAGCCATGCGCATCGCAAAAAACCTGCGCATGCGCATCCCACAAAACCTGCGCATGCGCATCCCACAAAACCTCGCACGTGTTTTTACTCGACTAGCCTGCGGGATGCATCCTCTCGCACGTGTTTTTACTCAACTAGCCTGCGGGATGCATCCTCTCGCACGTGTTTTTACTCGACTAGCCAGGCGGGATGCATCCTCTCGCACGTGTTTTTACTCGACTAGCCTGCAGGATGCATCCTCTCGCACGTGTTTTTACTCGACTAGCCTGCGGGATGCATCCTCTCGCACGTGTTTTTGCTCGACTAGGCATGCGCATCCCAAAAAACCTGCGCATGCGCATCCCACAAAACCTGCGCATGCGCATCCCACAAAACCTGCGCATGCGCATCCCACAAACCCTCGCACGTGTTTTTACTCGACTAGCCTGCGGGATGCATCCTCTCGCACGTGTTTTTACTCGACTAGCCTGCGGGATGCATCCTCTCGCACGTGTTTTTACTCGACTAGCCTGCGGGATGCATCCTCTCGCACGTGTTTTTACTCGACTAGCCTGCGGGATGCATCCTCTCGCACGTGTTTTTGCTCGACTAGCCATGCGCATCCCAAAAAACCTGCGCATGCGCATCCCACAAAACCCGCGCATGCGCATCCCACAAAACCTCGCACGTGTTTTTACTCGACTAGCCTGCGGGATGCATCCTCTCGCACGTGTTTTTGCTCTACTAGCCTGCGGGATGCATCCTCTCGCACGTGTTTTTACTCGACTAGCCTGCGGGATGCATCCTCTCGCACGTGTTTTTACTCGACTACCCTGCGGGATGCATCCTCTCGCACGTGTTTTTGCTCGACTAGCCATGCGCATCCCAAAAAACCTGCGCATGCGCATCCCACAAAACCTCGCACGTGTTTTTACTCGACTAGCCTGCGGGATGCATCCTCTCGCACGTGTTTTTACTCGACTAGCCTGCGGGATGCATCCTCTCGCACGTGTTTTTACACGACTACCCTGCGGGATGCATCCTCTCGCACGTGTTTTTGCTCGACTAGCCATGCGCATCCCAAAAAACCTGCGCATGCGCATCCCACAAAACCTGCGCATGCGCATCCCACAAAACCTCGCACTAGTTTTTACTCGACTAGCCTGCGGGATGCATCCTCTCACACGTGTTTTTACTCGACTAGCCTGCAGGATGCATCCTCTCGCACGTGTTTTTACTCGACTAGCCTGCGCGATGCATCCTCTCGCACGTGTTTTTACTCGACTAGCCTGCGGGATGCATCCTCTCGCACGTGTTTTTACTCGACTAGCCTGCGGGATGCATCCTCTCGCACGTGTTTTTACTCGACTAGCCTGCAGGATGCATCCTCTCGCACGTGTTTTTACTCGACTACCCTGCGGGATGCATCCTCTCGCACGTGTTTTTACTCGACTAGCCTGCGGGATGCATCCTCTCGCACGTGTTTTTACTCCACTAGCCTGCGGGATGCATCCTCTCGCACGTGTTTTTACTCGACTAGCCTGCGGGATGCATCCTCTCGCACGTGTTTTTACTCGACTAGCATGCGGGATGCATCCTCTCGCACGTGTTTTTACTCGACTAGCCTGCGGGATGCATCCTCTCGCACGTGTTTTTGCTCGACTAGCCATGCGCATCCCAAAAAACCTGCGCATGCGCATCCCACAAAACCTGCGCATGCGCATCCCACAAAACCTCGCACGTGTTTTTACTCGACTAGCCTGCGGGATGCATCCTCTCGCACGTGTTTTTGCTCTACTAGCCTGCGGGATGCATCCTCTCGCACGTGTTTTTGCTCGACTAGCCTGCGGGATGCATCCTCTCGCACGTGTTTGTGCTCGACTAGCCTGCGGGATGCATCCTCTCGCACGTGTTTTTACTCGACTAGCCTGCGGGATGCATCCTCTCGCACGTGTTTTTGCTCGACTAGCCTGCGGGATGCATCCTCTCGCACGTGTTTTTGCTCGACTAGCCTGCGGGATGCATCCTCTCGCACGTGTTTTTACTCGACTAGCCTGCAGGATGCATCCTCTCGCACGTGTTTTTACACGACTACCCTGCGGGATGCATCCTCTCGCACGTGTTTTTACTCGACTACCCTGCGGGATGCATCCTCTCGCACGTGTTTTTGCTCGACTAGCCATGCGCATCCCAAATAACCTGCGCATGCGCATCCCACAAAACCTCGCACGTGTTTTTACTCGACTAGCCTGCGGGATGCATCCTCTCGCACGTGTTTTTGCTCGACTAGCCATGCGCATCCCAAAAAACCTGCGCATGCGCATCCCAAAAAACCTGCGCATGCGCATCCCACAAAACCTGCGCATGCGCATCCCACAAAACCTCGCACGTGTTTTTACTCGACTAGCCTGCGGGATGCATCCACTCGCACGTGTTTTTACTCGACTAGCCTGCGGGATGCATCCTCTCGCACGTGTTTTTACTCGACTAGCCTGCGGGATGCATCCTCTCGCACGTGTTTTTACTCGACTAGCCTGCGGGATGCATCCTCTCGCACGTGTTTTTGCTCGACTAGCCATGCGCATCCCAAAAAACCTGCGCAAAAAACCTGCGCATGCGCATCCCACAAAACCTGCGCATGCGCGTCCCACAAAACCTCGCACGTGTTTTTACTCGACTAGCCTGCGGGATGCATCCTCTCACACGTGTTTTTGCTCGACTAGCCTGCGGGATGCATCCTCTCGCACGTGTTTTTGCTGGACTAGCCTGCGGGATGCATCCTCTCGCACGTGTTTATGCTCGACTAGGCATGCGCATCCCAAAAAACCTGAACATGCGCATCCCAAAAAACCTGCGCATGCGCATCCCACAAAACCTGCGCATGCGCATCCCACAAAACCTCGCACGTGTTTTTACTCGACTAGCCTGCGGGATGCATCCTCTCGCACGTGTTTTTTACTCGACTAGCCTGCGGGATGCATCCTCTCGCACGTGTTTTTGCTCGACTAGCCTGCGGGATGCTTCCTCTCGCACGTGTTTTTGCTCGACTAGCCTGCGGGATGCATCCTCTCGCACGTGTTTGTGCTCGACTAGCCTGCGGGATGCATCCTCTCGCACGTGTTTTTTACTCGACTAGCCTGCGGGATGCATCCTCTCGCACGTGTTTTTGCTCGACTAGCCTGCGGGATGCATCCTCTCGCACGTGTTTTTGCTCGACTAGCCTGCGGGATGCATCCTCTCGCACGTGTTTTTACTCGACTAGCCTGCAGATGCATCCTCTCGCACGTGTTTTTACTCGACTAGCCTGCGGGATGCATCCTCTCGCACGTGTTTTTGCTCGACTAGCCATGCGCATCCCAAAAAACCTGCGCATGCGCATCCCACAAAACCTCGCACGTGTTTTTACTCGACTAGCCTACGGGATGCATCCTCTCGCACGTGTTTTTGCTCGACTAGCCTGCGGGATGCATCCTCTCGCACGTGTTTTTACTCGACTACCCTGCGGGATGCATCCTCTCTCAACGTGTTTTTGCTCGACTAGCCATGCGCATCCCAAAAAACCTGCGTATGCGCATCCCACAAAACCTGCGCATGCGCATCCCACAAAACCTCGCACGCGTTTTTGCTCGACTAGCCATGCGCATCCCAAAAACCTGCGCATGCGCATCCCACAAAACCTGCGCATGCGCATCCCACAAAAACCTCGCACGTGTTTTTACTCGACTAGCCTGCGGGATGCATCCTCTCGCACGTGTTTTTACTCGACTAGCCTGCGGGATGCATCCTCTCGCACGTGTTTTTGCTCGACTAGCCATGCGCATCCCAAAAAACCTGCGCATGCGCATCCCACAAAAACCTGCGCATGCGCATCCACACAAAACCTCGCACGTGTTTTTACTCGACTAGCCTGCGGGATGCATCCTCTCGCACGTGTTTTTACTCGACTAGCCCGGCGGGATGCATTATCTCGCACGTGTTTGTGCTCGACTAGCCTGCGGGATGCATCCTCTCGCACGTGTTTTTTACTCGACTAGCCTGCGGGATGCATCCTCTCGCACGTGTTTTTGCTCGACTAGCCTGCGGGATGCATCCTCTCGCACGTGTTTTTGCTCGACTAGCCTGCGGGATGCATCCTCTCGCACGTGTTTTTGCTCGACTAGCCTGCGGGATGCTTCCTCTCGCACGTGTTTTTTGCTCGACTAGCCAGCGGGAGCATCCTCTCGCACGTGTTTGTGCTCGACTAGCCTGCGGGATGCATCCTCTCGCACGTGTTTTTACTCGACTAGCCTGCGGGATGCATCCTCTCGCACGTGTTTTTGCTCGGACTAGCCTGCGGGATGCATCCTCTCGCACGTGTTTTTGCTCGACTAGCCTGCGGGATGCATCCTCTCGCACGTGTTTTTACTCGACTAGCCTGCAGGATGCATCCTCTCGCACGTGTTTTTACTCGACTAGCCTGCGGGATGCATCCTCTCGCACGTGTTTTTACTCGACTAGCTGCGGGATGCATCCTCTCGCATGTGTTTTTACACGACTAGCCTGCGGGATGCATCCTCTCGCACGTGTTTTTACTCGACTACCCTGCGGGATGCATCCCTCTCGCACGTGTTTTTGCTCGACTAGCCATGCGCATCCCAAAAAACCTGCGCATGCGCATCCCACAAAACCTGCGCATGCGCATCCCACAAAACCTCGCACGTGATTTTACTCGACTAGCCTGCGGGATGCATCCTCTCGCACGTGTTTTTACTCGACTAGCCTGCAGGATGCATCCTCTCGCACGTGTTTTTACTCGACTAGCCTGCGGGATGCATCCTCTCGCACGTGTTTTTACTCGACTAGCCTGCGGGATGCATCCTCTCGCACGTGTTTTTGCTGGACTAGCCTGCGGGATGCATCCTCTCGCACGTGTTTTTGCTCGACTAGGCATGCGCATCCCAAAAAACCTGCGCATGCGCATCCCAAAAAACCTGCGCATGCGCATCCCACAAAACCTCGCACGTGTTTTTACTCGACTAGCCTGCGGGATGCATCCTCTCTCACGTGTTTTTGCTCGACTAGCCATGCGCATCCCAAAAAACCTGCGCATGCGCATCCCACAAAACTTGCGCATGCGCATCCCACAAAACCTCGCACGTGTTTTTGCTCGACTAGCCATGCGCATCCCACAAAACCTGCGCATGCGCATCCCACAAAACCTCGCACGTGTTTTTACTCGACTAGCCTGCGGGATGCATCCTCTCGCACGTGTTTTTACTCGACTAGCCTGCGGGATGCATCCTCTCGCACGTGTTTTTACTCGACTAGCCTGCGGCATGCATCCTCTCGCACGTGTTTTTACTCGACTAGCCAGGCGGGATGCATCCTCTCGCACGTGTTTTTACTCGACTAGCCTGCAGGATGCATCCTCTCGCACGTGTTTTTACTCGACTAGCCTGCGGGATGCATCCTCTCGCACGTGTTTTTGCTCGACTAGGCATGCGCATCCCAAAAAACCTGCGCATGCGCATCCCACAAAACCTGCGCATGCGCATCCCACAAACCCTCGCACGTGTTTTTACTCGACTAGCCTGCGGGATGCATCCTCTCGCACGTGTTTTTACTCGACTAGCCTGCGGGATGCATCCTCTCGCACGTGTTTTTACTCGACTAGCCTGCGGGATGCATCCTCTCGCACGTGTTTTTACTCGACTAGCCTGCGGGATGCATCCTCTCGCACGTGTTTTTACTCGACTACCCTGCGGGATGCATCCTCTCGCACGTGTTTTTGCTCGACTAGCCATGCGCATCCCAAAAAACCTGCGCATGCGCATCCCACAAAACCTCGCACGTGTTTTTACTCGACTAGCCTGCGGGATGCATCCTCTCGCACGTGTTTTTACTCGACTAGCCTGCGGGATGCATCCTCTCGCACGTGTTTTTACACGACTACCCTGCGGGATGCATCCTCTCGCACGTGTTTTTGCTCGACTAGCCATGCGCATCCCAATAAAACCTGCGCATGCGCATCCCACAAAACCTCGCACGTGTTTTTACTCGACTAGCCTGCGGGATGCATCCTCTCGCACGTGTTTTTACTCGACTAGCCTGCAGGATGCATCCTCTCGCACGTGTTTTTACTCGACTAGCCTGCGGGATGCATCCTCTCGCACGTGTTTTTACTCGACTAGCCTGCGGGATGCATCCTCTCGCACGTGTTTTTACTCGACTAGCCTGCGGGATGCATCCTCTCGCACGTGTTTTTACACGACTAGCCTGCGGGATGCATCCTCTCGCACGTGTTTTTACTCGACTACCCTGCGGGATGCATCCTCTCGCACGTGTTTTTGCTCGACTAGCCATGCGCATCCCAAAAAACCTGCGCATGCGCATCCCACAAAACCTGCGCATGCGCATCCCACAAAACCTCGCACGTGATTTTACTCGACTAGCCTGCGGGATGCATCCTCTCGCACGTGTTTTTACTCGACTAGCCTGCAGGATGCATCCTCTCGCACGTGTTTTTACTCGACTAGCCTGCGGGATGCATCCTCTCGCACGTGTTTTTACTCGACTAGCCTGCGGGATGCATCCTCTCGCACGTGTTTTTGCTGGACTAGCCTGCGGGATGCATCCTCTCGCACGTGTTTTTGCTCGACTAGGCATGCGCATCCCAAAAAACCTGCGCATGCGCATCCCAAAAAACCTGCGCATGCGCATCCCACAAAACCTCGCACGTGTTTTTACTCGACTAGCCTGCGGGATGCATCCTCTCGCACGTGTTTTTACTCGACTAGCCTGCGGGATGCATCCTCTCGCACGTGTTTTTACTCGACTAGCCAGGCGGGATGCATCCTCTCGCACGTGTTTTTGCTCGACTAGCCTGCAGGATGCATCCTCTCGCACGTGTTTTTACTCGACTAGCCTGCGGGATGCATCCTCTCGCACGTGTTTTTGCTCGACTAGGCATGCGCATCCCAAAAAACATGCGCATGCGCATCCCACAAAACCTGCGCATGCGCATCCCACAAACCCTCGCACGTGTTTTTACTCGACTAGCCTGCGGGATGCATCCTCTCGCACGTGTTTTTACTCGACTAGCCTGCGGGATGCATCCTCTCGCACGTGTTTTTACTCGACTAGCCTGCGGGATGCATCCTCTCGCACGTGTTTTTACTCGACTAGCCTGCGGGATGCATCCTCTCGCACGTGTTTTTGCTCGACTAGCCATGCGCATCCCAAAAAACCTGCGCATGCGCATCCCACAAAACCCGCGCATGCGCATCCCACAAAACCTCGCACGTGTTTTGACTCGACTAGCCTGCGGGATGCATCCCCTCGCACGTGTTTTTGCTCTACTAGCCTGCGGGATGCATCCTCTCGCACGTGTTTTTACTCGACTAGCCTGCGGGATGCATCCTCTCGCACGTGTTTTTACTCGACTACCCTGCGGGATGCATCCTCTCGCACGTGTTTTTGCTCGACTAGCCATGCGCATCCCAAAAAACCTGCGCATGCGCATCCCACAAAACCTCGCACGTGTTTTTACTCGACTAGCCTGCGGGATGCATCCTCTCGCACGTGTTTTTACTCGACTAGCCTGCGGGATGCATCCTCTCGCACGTGTTTTTACACGACAACCCTGCGGGATGCATCCTCTCGCACGTGTTTTTGCTCGACTAGCCATGCGCATCCCAAAAAACCTGCGCATGCGCATCCCACAAAACCTCGCACGTGTTTTTACTCGACTAGCCTGCGGGATGCATCCTCTCGCACGTGTTTTTACTCGACTAGCCTGCAGGATGCATCCTCTCGCACGTGTTTTTACTCGACTAGCCTGCGGGATGCATCCTCTCGCACGTGTTTTTACTCGACTAGCCTGCGGGATGCATCCTCTCGCACGTGTTTTTACTCGACTAGCCTGCGGGATGCATCCTCTCGCATGTGTTTTTACACGACTAGCCTGCGGGATGCATCCTCTCGCACGTGTTTTTACTCGACTACCCTGCGGGATGCATCCTCTCGCACGTGTTTTTGCTCGACTAGCCATGCGCATCCCAAAAAACCTGCGCATGCGCATCCCACAAAACCTGCGCATGCGCATCCCACAAAACCTCGCACGTGATTTTACTCGACTAGCCTGCGGGATGCATCCTCTCGCACGTGTTTTTACTCGACTAGCCTGCGGGATGCATCCTCTCGCACGTGTTTTTACTCGACTAGCCTGCGGGATGCATCCTCTCGCACGTGTTTTTGCTCGACTAGCCATGCGCATCCCAAAAAACCTGCGCATGCGCATCCCACAAAACCTGCGCATGCGCATCCCACAAAACCTCGCACTAGTTTTTACTCGACTAGCCTGCGGGATGCATCCTCTCACACGTGTTTTTACTCGACTAGCCTGCAGGATGCATCCTCTCGCACGTGTTTTTACTCGACTAGCCTGCGCGATGCATCCTCTCGCACGTGTTTTTACTCGACTAGCCTGCGGGATGCATCCTCTCGCACGTGTTTTTACTCGACTAGCCTGCGGGATGCATCCTCTCGCACGTGTTTTTACTCGACTAGCCTGCAGGATGCATCCTCTCGCACGTGTTTTTACTCGACTACCCTGCGGGATGCATCCTCTCGCACGTGTTTTTACTCGACTAGCCTGCGGGATGCATCCTCTCGCACGTGTTTTTACTCCACTAGCCTGCGGGATGCATCCTCTCGCACGTGTTTTTACTCGACTAGCCTGCGGGATGCATCCTCTCGCACGTGTTTTTACTCGACTAGCCTGCGGGATGCATCCTCTCGCACGTGTTTTTACTCGACTACCCTGCGGGATGCATCCTCTCGCACGTGTTTTTGCTCGACTAGCCATGCGCATCCCAAAAAACCTGCGCATGCGCATCCCACAAAACCTCGCACGTGTTTTTACTCGACTAGCCTGCGGGATGCATCCTCTCGCACGTGTTATTACTCGACTAGCCTGCGGGATGCATCCTCTCGCACGTGTTTTTACACGACTACCCTGCGGGATGCATCCTCTCGCACGTGTTTTTGCTCGACTAGCCATGCGCATCCCAAAAAACCTGCGCATGCGCATCCCACAAAACCTGCGCATGCGCATCCCACAAAACCTCGCACGTGTTTTTACTCGACTAGCCTGCGGGATGCATCCTCTCGCACGTGTTTTTACTCGACTAGCCTGCAGGATGCATCCTCTCGCACGTGTTTTTACTCGACTAGCCTGCGGGATGCATCCTCTCGCACGTGTTTTTACTCGACTAGCCTGCGGGATGCATCCTCTCGCACGTGTTTTTGCTGGACTAGCCTGCGGGATGCATCCTCTCGCACGTGTTTTTGCTCGACTAGGCATGCGCATCCCAAAAAACCTGCGCATGCGCATCCCAAAAAACCTGCGCATGCGCATCCCAAAAAACCTGCGCATGCGCATCCCACAAAACCTCGCACGTGTTTTTACTCGACTAGCCTGCGGGATGCATCCTCTCGCACGTGTTTTTACTCGACTAGCCTGCGGGATGCATCCTCTCGCACGTGTTTTTACTCGACTAGCCTGCGGGATGCATCCTCTCGCACGTGTTTTTACTCGACTAGCCTGCGGGATGCATCCTCTCGCACGTGTTTTTACTCGACTAGCCTGCGGGATGCATCCTCTCGCACGTGTTTTTACTCGACTAACCTGCGGGATGCATCCTCTCGCACGTGTTTTTGCTCGACTAGCCATGCGCATCCCAAAAAACCTGCGCATGCGCATCCCACAAAACCTGCGCATGCGCATCCCACAAAACCTCGCACGTGGTTTTACTCGACTAGCCGGCGGGATGCATCCTCTCGCACGTGTTTTTGCTCTACTAGCCTGCGGGATGCATCCTCTCGCACGTGTTTTTGCTCGACTAGCCTGCGGGATGCATCCTCTCGCACGTGTTTTTGCTCGACTAGCCTGCGGGATGCATCCTCTCGCACGTGTTTTTACTCGACTAGCCTGCGGGATGCATCCTCTCGCACGTGTTTTTACTCGACTACCCTGCGGGATGCATCCTCTCGCACGTGTTTTTGCTCGACTAGCCATGCGCATCCCAAAAAACCTGCGCATGCGCATCCCACAAAACCTCGCACGTGTTTTTACTCGACTAGCCTGCGGGATGCATCCTCTCGCACGTGTTTTTACTCGACTAGCCTGCGGGATGCATCCTCTCGCACGTGTTTTTACACGACTACCCTGCGGGATGCATCCTCTCGCACGTGTTTTTGCTCGACTAGCCATGCGCATCCCAAAAAACCTGCGCATGCGCATCCCACAAAACCTGCGCATGCGCATCCCACAAAACCTCGCCGCACGTGTTTTTACTCGACTAGCCTGCGGGATGCATCCTCTCGCACGTGTTTTTTACTCGACTAGCCTGCAGGATGCATCCTCTCGCACGTGTTTTTACTCGACTAGCCTGCGGGATGCATCCTCTCGCACGTGTTTTTACTCGACTAGCCTGCGGGATGCATCCTCTCGCACGTGTTTTTGCTGGACTAGCCTGCGGGATGCATCCTCTCGCACGTGTTTTTGCTCGACTAGGCATGCGCATCCCAAAAAACCTGCGCATGCGCATCCCAAAAAACCTGCGCATGCGCATCCCTCAAAACCTGCGCATGCGCATCCCACAAAACCTCGCACGTGTTTTTACTCGACTAGCCTGCGGGATGCATCCTCTCGCACGTGTTTTTACTCGACTAGCCTGCGGGATGCATCCTCTCGCACGTGTTTTTACTCGACTAGCCTGCGGGATGCATCCTCTCGCACGTGTTTTTACTCGACTAGCCTGCGGGATGCATCCTCTCGCACGTGTTTTTGCTCGACTAGCCATGCGCATCCCAAAAAACCTGCGCATGCGCATCCCACAAAACCTGCGCATGCGCATCCCACAAAACCTCGCACGTGTTTTTACTCGACTAGCCTGCGGGATGCATCCTCTCACACGTGTTTTTGCTCGACTAGCCTGCGGGATGCATCCTCTCGCACGTGTTTTTGCTGGACTAGCCTGCGGTATGCATCCTCTCGCACGTGTTTTTGCTCGACTATGCATGCGCATCCCAAAAAACCTGCGCATGCGCATCCCAAAAAACCTGCGCATGCGCATCCCACAAAACCTGCGCATGCGCATCCCACAAAACCTCGCACGTGTTTTTACTCGACTAGCCTGCGGGATGCATCCTCTCGCACGTGTTTTTACTCGACTAGCCTGCGGGATGCATCCTCTCGCACGTGTTTTTGCTCGACTAGCCTGCGGGATGCATCCTCTCGCACGTGTTTTTGCTCGACTAGCCTGCGGGATGCATCCTCTCGCACGTGTTTGTGCTCGACTAGCCTGCGGGATGCATCCTCTCGCACGTGTTTTTACCTCGACTAGCCTGCGGGATGCATCCTCTCGCACGCGTTTTTGCTCGACTACCCTGCGGGATGCATCCTCTCTCACGTGTTTTTTGCTCGACTAGCCATGCGCATCCCAAAAAACCTGCGCATGCGCATCCCACAAAACCTGCGCATGCGCATCCCCACAAAACCTCGCACGTGTTTTTGCTCGACTAGCCATGCGCATCCCAAAAAACCTGCGCATGCGCATCCCACAAAGCCTGCGCATGCGCATCCCACAAAACCTCGCACGTGTTTTTACTCGACTAGCCTGCGGGATGCATCCTCTCGCACGTGTTTTTACTCGACTACCCTGCGGGATGCATCCTCTCGCACGTGTTTTTGCTCGACTAGCCATGCGCATCCCAAAAAAACCTGCGCATGCGCATCCCACAAAACCTGCGCATGCGCATCCCACAAAACCTCGCACGTGTTTTTACTCGACTAGCCTGCGGGATGCATCCTCTCGCACGTGTTTTTACTCGACTAGCCTGCGGGATGCATCCTCTCGCACGTGTTTTTACACGACTAGCCAGGCGGGATGCATCCTCTCGCACGTGTTTTTACTCGACTAGCCTGCAGGATGCATCCTCTCGCACGTGTTTTTGCTCGACTAGCCATGCGCATCCCAAAAAACCTGCGCATGCGCATCCCACAAAACCTCGCACGTGATTTTACTCGACTAGCCTGCGGGATGCATCCTCTCGCACGTGTTTTTACTCGACTAGCCTGCAGGATGCATCCTCTCGCACGTGTTTTTACTCGACTAGCCTGCGGGATGCATCCTCTCGCACGTGTTTTTACTCGACTAGCCTGCGGGATGCATCCTCTCGCACGTGTTTTTGCTGGACTAGCCTGCGGGATGCATCCTCTCGCACGTGTTTTTGCTCGACTAGGCATGCGCATCCCAAAAAACCTGCGCATGCGCATCCCAAAAAACCTGCGCATGCGCATCCCACAAAACCTCGCACGTGTTTTTACTCGACTAGCCTGCGGGATGCATCCTCTCGCACGTGTTTTTACTCGACTAGCCTGCGGGATGCATCCTCTCGCACGTGTTTTTACTCGACTAGCCTGCGGGATGCATCCTCTCGCACGTGTTTTTACTCGACTAGCCTGCGGGATGCATCCTCTCGCACGTGTTTTTACTCGACTAGCCTGCGGGATGCATCCCTCTCGCACGTGTTTTTACTCGACTAGCCTGCGGGATGCATCCTCTCGCACGTGTTTTTACTCGACTAGCCTGCGGGATGCATCCTCTCGCACGTGTTTTTGCTCGACTAGCCATGCGCATCCCAAAAAACCTGCGCATGCGCATCCCACAAAACCTGCGCATGCGCATCCCACAAAACCTCGCACGTGTTTTTACTCGACTAGCCTGCGGGATGCATCCTCTCGCACGTGTTTTTGCTCTACTAGCCTGCGGGATGCATCCTCTCGCACGTGTTTTTGCTCGACTAGCCTGCGGGATGCATCCTCTCGCACGTGTTTTTGCTCGACTAGCCTGCGGGATGCATCCTCTCGCACGTGTTTTTACTCGACTAGCCTGCAGGATGCATCCTCTCGCACGTGTTTTTACTCGACTAGCCTGCGGGATGCATCCTCTCGCACGTGTTTTTACTCGACTACCCTGCGGGATGCATCCTCTCGCACGTGTTTTTTGCTCGACTAGCCATGCGCATCCCAAAAAACCTGCGCATGCGCATCCCACAAAACCTCGCACGTGTTTTTTACTCGACTAGCCTGCGGGATGCATCCTCTCGCACGTGTTTTTACTCGACTAGCCTGCGGGATGCATCCTCTCGCACGTGTTTTTTACACGACTACCCTGCGGGATGCATCCTCTCGCACGTGTTTTTGCTCGACTAGCCTGCGGATGCATCCTCTCGCACGTGTTTTTGCTGGACTAGCCTGCGGGATGCATCCTCTCGCACGTGTTTTTGCTCGACTAGGCATGCGCATCCCAAAAAACCTGCGCATGCGCATCCCAAAAAACCTGCGCATGCGCATCCCACAAAACCTCGCACGTGTTTTTACTCGACTAGCCTGCGGGATGCATCCTCTCGCACGTGTTTTTACTCGACTAGCCTGCAGGATGCATCCTCTCGCACGTGTTTTTACTCGACTAGCCTGCGGGATGCATCCTCTCGCACGTGTTTTTACTCGACTAGCCTGCGGGATGCATCCTCTCGCACGTGTTTTTGCTGGACTAGCCTGCGGGATGCATCCTCTCGCACGTGTTTTTACTCGACTAGCCTGCGGGATGCATCCTCTCGCACGTGTTTTTTGCTCGACTAGCCATGCGCATCGCAAAAAAACCTGCGCATGCGCATCCCACAAAACCTGCGCATGCGCATCCCACAAAACCTCGCACGTGTTTTTACTCGACTAGCCTGCGGGATGCATCCTCTCGCACGTGTTTTTACTCAACTAGCCTGCGGGATGCATCCTCTCGCACGTGTTTTTACTCGACTAGCCAGGCGGATGCATCCTCTCGCACGTGTTTTTACTCGACTAGCCTGCAGGATGCATCCTCTCGCACGTGTTTTTACTCGACTAGCCTGCGGGATGCATCCTCTCGCACGTGTTTTTGCTCGACTAGGCATGCGCATCCCAAAAAACCTGCGCATGCGCATCCCACAAAACCTGCGCATGCGCATCCCACAAACCCTCGCACGTGTTTTTTACTCGACTAGCCTGCGGGATGCATCCTCTCGCACGTGTTTTTACTCGACTAGCCTGCGGGATGCATCCTCTCGCACGTGTTTTTACTCGACTAGCCTGCGGGATGCATCCTCTCGCACGTGTTTTTACTCGACTAGCCTGCGGGATGCATCCTCTCGCACGTGTTTTTGCTCGACTAGCCATGCGCATCCCAAAAAACCTGCGCATGCGCATCCCACAAAACCCGCGCATGCGCATCCCACAAAACCTCGCACGTGTTTTTACTCGACTAGCCTGCGGGATGCATCCTCTCGCACGTGTTTTTGCTCTACTAGCCTGCGGGATGCATCCTCTCGCACGTGTTTTTACTCGACTAGCCTGCGGGATGCATCCTCTCGCACGTGTTTTTACTCGACTACCCTGCGGGATGCATCCTCTCGCACGTGTTTTTGCTCGACTAGCCATGCGCATCCCAAAAAACCTGCGCATGCGCATCCCACAAAACCTCGCACGTGTTTTTACTCGACTAGCCTGCGGGATGCATCCTCTCGCACGTGTTTTTACTCGACTAGCCTGCGGGATGCATCCTCTCGCACGTGTTTTTACACGACTACCCTGCGGGATGCATCCTCTCGCACGTGTTTTTGCTCGACTAGCCATGCGCATCCCAAAAAACCTGCGCATGCGCATCCCACAAAACCTGCGCATGCGCATCCCACAAAACCTCGCACTAGTTTTTACTCGACTAGCCTGCGGGATGCATCCTCTCACACGTGTTTTTACTCGACTAGCCTGCAGGATGCATCCTCTCGCACGTGTTTTTACTCGACTAGCCTGCGCGATGCATCCTCTCGCACGTGTTTTTACTCGACTAGCCTGCGGGATGCATCCTCTCGCACGTGTTTTTACTCGACTAGCCTGCGGGATGCATCCTCTCGCACGTGTTTTTACTCGACTAGCCTGCAGGATGCATCCTCTCGCACGTGTTTTTACTCGACTACCCTGCGGGATGCATCCTCTCGCACGTGTTTTTACTCGACTAGCCTGCGGGATGCATCCTCTCGCACGTGTTTTTACTCCACTAGCCTGCGGGATGCATCCTCTCGCACGTGTTTTTACTCGACTAGCCTGCGGGATGCATCCTCTCGCACGTGTTTTTACTCGACTAGCATGCGGGATGCATCCTCTCGCACGTGTTTTTACTCGACTAGCCTGCGGGATGCATCCTCTCGCACGTGTTTTTGCTCGACTAGCCATGCGCATCCCAAAAAACCTGCGCATGCGCATCCCACAAAACCTGCGCATGCGCATCCCACAAAACCTCGCACGTGTTTTTACTCGACTAGCCTGCGGGATGCATCCTCTCGCACGTGTTTTTGCTCTACTAGCCTGCGGGATGCATCCTCTCGCACGTGTTTTTGCTCGACTAGCCTGCGGGATGCATCCTCTCGCACGTGTTTGTGCTCGACTAGCCTGCGGGATGCATCCTCTCGCACGTGTTTTTGCTCGACTAGCCTGCGGGATGCATCCTCTCGCACGTGTTTTTGCTCGACTAGCCTGCGGGATGCATCCTCTCGCACGTGTTTTTACTCGACTAGCCTGCAGGATGCATCCTCTCGCACGTGTTTTTACACGACTACCCTGCGGGATGCATCCTCTCGCACGTGTTTTTACTCGACTACCCTGCGGGATGCATCCTCTCGCACGTGTTTTTGCTCGACTAGCCATGCGCATCCCAAATAACCTGCGCATGCGCATCCCACAAAACCTCGCACGTGTTTTTACTCGACTAGCCTGCGGGATGCATCCTCTCGCACGTGTTTTTGCTCGACTAGCCATGCGCATCCCAAAAAACCTGCGCATGCGCATCCCAAAAAACCTGCGCATGCGCATCCCACAAAACCTGCGCATGCGCATCCCACAAAACCTCGCACGTGTTTTTACTCGACTAGCCTGCGGGATGCATCCACTCGCACGTGTTTTTACTCGACTAGCCTGCGGGATGCATCCTCTCGCACGTGTTTTTACTCGACTAGCCTGCGGGATGCATCCTCTCGCACGTGTTTTTACTCGACTAGCCTGCGGGATGCATCCTCTCGCACGTGTTTTTGCTCGACTAGCCATGCGCATCCCAAAAAACCTGCGCATGCGCATCCCACAAAACCTGCGCATGCGCATCCCACAAAACCTCGCACGTGTTTTTACTCGACTAGCCTGCGGGATGCATCCTCTCACACGTGTTTTTGCTCGACTAGCCTGCGGGATGCATCCTCTCGCACGTGTTTTTGCTGGACTAGCCTGCGGGATGCATCCTCTCGCACGTGTTTATGCTCGACTAGGCATGCGCATCCCAAAAAACCTGAACATGCGCATCCCAAAAAACCTGCGCATGCGCATCCCACAAAACCTGCGCATGCGCATCCCACAAAACCTCGCACGTGTTTTTACTCGACTAGCCTGCGGGATGCATCCTCTCGCACGTGTTTTTACTCGACTAGCCTGCGGGATGCATCCTCTCGCACGTGTTTTTGCTCGACTAGCCTGCGGGATGCTTCCTCTCGCACGTGTTTTTGCTCGACTAGCCTGCGGGATGCATCCTCTCGCACGTGTTTGTGCTCGACTAGCCTGCGGGATGCATCCTCTCGCACGTGTTTTTACTCGACTAGCCTGCGGGATGCATCCTCTCGCACGTGTTTTTGCTCGACTAGCCTGCGGGATACATCCTCTCGCACGTGTTTTTGCTCGACTAGCCTGCGGGATGCATCCTCTCGCACGTGTTTTTACTCGACTAGCCTGCAGGATGCATCCTCTCGCACGTGTTTTTACTCGACTAGCCTGCGGGATGCATCCTCTCGCACGTGTTTTTGCTCGACTAGCCATGCGCATCCCAAAAAACCTGCGCATGCGCATCCCACAAAACCTCGCACGTGTTTTTACTCGACTAGCCTACGGGATGCATCCTCTCGCACGTGTTTTTGCTCGACTAGCCTGCGGGATGCATCCTCTCGCACGTGTTTTTACTCGACTACCCTGCGGGATGCATCCTCTCTCACGTGTTTTTGCTCGACTAGCCATGCGCATCCCAAAAAACCTGCGTATGCGCATCCCACAAAACCTGCGCATGCGCATCCCACAAAACCTCGCACGCGTTTTTGCTCGACTAGCCATGCGCATCCCAAAAAACCTGCGCATGCGCATCCCACAAAACCTGCGCATGCGCATCCCACAAAACCTCGCACGTGTTTTTACTCGACTAGCCTGCGGGATGCATCCTCTCGCACGTGTTTTTACTCGACTAGCCTGCGGGATGCATCCTCTCGCACGTGTTTTTGCTCGACTAGCCATGCGCATCCCAAAAAACCTGCGCATGCGCATCCCACAAAACCTGCGCATGCGCATCCCACAAAACCTCGCACGTGTTTTTACTCGACTAGCCTGCGGATGCATCCTCTCGCACGTGTTTTTACTCGACTAGCCCGGCGGGATGGCATTATCTCGCACGTGTTTGTGCTCGACTAGCCTGCGGGATGCATCCTCTCGCACGTGTTTTTACTCGACTAGCCTGCGGGATGCATCCTCTCGCACGTGTTTTTGCTCGACTAGCCTGCGGGATGCATCCTCTCGCACGTGTTTTTGCTCGACTAGCCTGCGGGATGCATCCTCTCGCACGTGTTTTTGCTCGACTAGCCTGCGGGATGCTTCCTCTCGCACGTGTTTTTGCTCGACTAGCCTGCGGGATGCATCCTCTCGCACGTGTTTGTGCTCGACTAGCCTGCGGGATGCATCCTCTCGCACGTGTTTTTACTCGACTAGCCTGCGGGATGCATCCTCTCGCACGTGTTTTTGCTCGACTAGCCTGCGGGATGCATCCTCTCGCACGTGTTTTTTGCTCGACTAGCCTGCGGGATGCATCCTCTCGCACGTGTTTTTACTCGACTAGCCTGCAGGATGCATCCTCTCGCACGTGTTTTTACTCGACTAGCCTGCGGGATGCATCCTCTCGCACTTGTTTTTACTCGACTAGCCTGCGGGATGCATCCTCTCGCATGTGTTTTTTACACGACTAGCCTGCGGGATGCATCCTCTCGCACGTGTTTTTACTCGACTACCCTGCGGGATGCATCCTCTCGCACGTGTTTTTGCTCGACTAGCCATGCGCATCCCAAAAACCTGCGCATGCGCATCCCACAAAAACCTGCGCATGCGCATCCCACAAAACCTCGCACGTGATTTTACTCGACTAGCCTGCGGGATGCATCCTCTCGCACGTGTTTTTACTCGACTAGCCTGCAGGATGCATCCTCTCGCACGTGTTTTTACTCGACTAGCCTGCGGGATGCATCCTCTCGCACGTGTTTTTACTCGACTAGCCTGCGGGATGCATCCTCTCGCACGTGTTTTTGCTGGACTAGCCTGCGGGATGCATCCTCTCGCACGTGTTTTTGCTCGACTAGGCATGCGCATCCCAAAAAACCTGCGCATGCGCATCCCCAAAAAACCTGCGCATGCGCATCCCACAAAACCTCGCACGTGTTTTTACTCGACTAGCCTGCGGGATGCATCCTCTCTCACGTGTTTTTGCTCGACTAGCCATGCGCATCCCAAAAAACCTGCGCATGCGCATCCCACAAAACTTGCGCATGCGCATCCCACAAAACCTCGCACGTGTTTTTGCTCGACTAGCCATGCGCATCCCACAAAACCTGCGCATGCGCATCCCACAAAACCTCGCACGTGTTTTTACTCGACTAGCCTGCGGGATGCATCCTCTCGCACGTGTTTTTACTCGACTAGCCTGCGGGATGCATCCTCTCGCACGTGTTTTTACTCGACTAGCCTGCGGCATGCATCCTCTCGCACGTGTTTTTACTCGACTAGCCAGGCGGGATGCATCCTCTCGCACGTGTTTTTACTCGACTAGCCTGCAGGATGCATCCTCTCGCACGTGTTTTTACTCGACTAGCCTGCGGGATGCATCCTCTCGCACGTGTTTTTGCTCGACTAGGCATGCGCATCCCAAAAAACCTGCGCATGCGCATCCCACAAAACCTGCGCATGCGCATCCCACAAACCCTCGCACGTGTTTTTACTCGACTAGCCTGCGGGATGCATCCTCTCGCACGTGTTTTTACTCGACTAGCCTGCGGGATGCATCCTCTCGCACGTGTTTTTACTCGACTAGCCTGCGGGATGCATCCTCTCGCACGTGTTTTTACTCGACTAGCCTGCGGGATGCATCCTCTCGCACGTGTTTTTACTCGACTACCCTGCGGGATGCATCCTCTCGCACGTGTTTTTGCTCGACTAGCCATGCGCATCCCAAAAAACCTGCGCATGCGCATCCCACAAAACCTCGCACGTGTTTTTACTCGACTAGCCTGCGGGATGCATCCTCTCGCACGTGTTTTTACTCGACTAGCCTGCGGGATGCATCCTCTCGCGCACGTGTTTTTACACGACTACCCTGCGGGATGCATCCTCTCGCACGTGTTTTTGCTCGACTAGCCATGCGCATCCCAAAAAACCTGCGCATGCGCATCCCCACAAAACCTCGCACGTGTTTTTACTCGACTAGCCTGCATGCATCCTCTCGCACGTGTTTTTACTCGACTAGCCTGCAGGATGCATCCTCTCGCACGTGTTTTTACTCGACTAGCCTGCGGGATGCATCCTCTCGCACGTGTTTTTACTCGACTAGCCTGCGGGATGCATCCTCTCGCACGTGTTTTTACTCGACTAGCCTGCGGGATGCATCCTCTCGCACGTGTTTTTACACGACTAGCCTGCGGGATGCATCCTCTCGCACGTGTTTTTACTCGACTACCCTGCGGGATGCATCCTCTCGCACGTGTTTTTGCTCGACTAGCCATGCGCATCCCAAAAAACCTGCGCATGCGCATCCCACAAAACCTGCGCATGCGCATCCCACAAAACCTCGCACGTGATTTTACTCGACTAGCCTGCGGGATGCATCCTCTCGCACGTGTTTTTACTCGACTAGCCTGCAGGATGCATCCTCTCGCACGTGTTTTTACTCGACTAGCCTGCGGGATGCATCCTCTCGCACGTGTTTTTACTCGACTAGCCTGCGGGATGCATCCTCTCGCACGTGTTTTTGCTGGACTAGCCTGCGGGATGCATCCTCTCGCACGTGTTTTTGCTCGACTAGGCATGCGCATCCCAAAAAACCTGCGCATGCGCATCCCAAAAAACCTGCGCATGCGCATCCCACAAAACCTCGCACGTGTTTTTACTCGACTAGCCTGCGGGATGCATCCTCTCGCACGTGTTTTTACTCGACTAGCCTGCGGGATGCATCCTCTCGCACGTGTTTTTACTCGACTAGCCAGGCGGGATGCATCCTCTCGCACGTGTTTTTGCTCGACTAGCCTGCAGGATGCATCCTCTCGCACGTGTTTTTACTCGACTAGCCTGCGGGATGCATCCTCTCGCACGTGTTTTTGCTCGACTAGGCATGCGCATCCCAAAAAACATGCGCATGCGCATCCCACAAAACCTGCGCATGCGCATCCCACAAACCCTCGCACGTGTTTTTACTCGACTAGCCTGCGGGATGCATCCTCTCGCACGTGTTTTTACTCGACTAGCCTGCGGGATGCATCCTCTCGCACGTGTTTTTACTCGACTAGCCTGCGGGATGCATCCTCTCGCACGTGTTTTTACTCGACTAGCCTGCGGGATGCATCCTCTCGCACGTGTTTTTGCTCGACTAGCCATGCGCATCCCAAAAAACCTGCGCATGCGCATCCCACAAAACCCGCGCATGCGCATCCCACAAAACCTCGCACGTGTTTTGACTCGACTAGCCTGCGGGATGCATCCCCTCGCACGTGTTTTTGCTCTACTAGCCTGCGGGATGCATCCTCTCGCACGTGTTTTTACTCGACTAGCCTGCGGGATGCATCCTCTCGCACGTGTTTTTACTCGACTACCCTGCGGGATGCATCCTCTCGCACGTGTTTTTGCTCGACTAGCCATGCGCATCCCAAAAAACCTGCGCATGCGCATCCCACAAAACCTCGCACGTGTTTTTACTCGACTAGCCTGCGGGATGCATCCTCTCGCACGTGTTTTTACTCGACTAGCCTGCGGGATGCATCCTCTCGCACGTGTTTTTACACGACAACCCTGCGGGATGCATCCTCTCGCACGTGTTTTTGCTCGACTAGCCATGCGCATCCCAAAAAACCTGCGCATGCGCATCCCACAAAACCTCGCACGTGTTTTTACTCGACTAGCCTGCGGGATGCATCCTCTCGCACGTGTTTTTACTCGACTAGCCTGCAGGATGCATCCTCTCGCACGTGTTTTTACTCGACTAGCCTGCGGGATGCATCCTCTCGCACGTGTTTTTACTCGACTAGCCTGCGGGATGCATCCTCTCGCACGTGTTTTTACTCGACTAGCCTGCGGGATGCATCCTCTCGCATGTGTTTTTACACGACTAGCCTGCGGGATGCATCCTCTCGCACGTGTTTTTACTCGACTACCCTGCGGGATGCATCCTCTCGCACGTGTTTTTGCTCGACTAGCCATGCGCATCCCAAAAAACCTGCGCATGCGCATCCCACAAAACCTGCGCATGCGCATCCCACAAAACCTCGCACGTGATTTTACTCGACTAGCCTGCGGGATGCATCCTCTCGCACGTGTTTTTACTCGACTAGCCTGCAGGATGCATCCTCTCGCACGTGTTTTTACTCGACTAGCCTGCGGGATGCATCCTCTCGCACGTGTTTTTACTCGACTAGCCTGCGGGATGCATCCTCTCGCACGTGTTTTTGCTGGACTAGCCTGCGGGATGCATCCTCTCGCACGTGTTTTTGCTCGACTAGGCATGCGCATCCCAAAAAACCTGCGCATGCGCATCCCAAAAAACCTGCGCATGCGCATCCCACAAAACCTCGCACGTGTTTTTACTCGACTAGCCTGCGGGATGCATCCTCTCGCACGTGTTTTTACTCGACTAGCCTGCGGGATGCATCCTCTCGCACGTGTTTTTACTCGACTAGCCTGCGGGATGCATCCTCTCGCACGTGTTTTTACTCGACTAGCCTGCGGGATGCATCCTCTCGCACGTGTTTTTACTCGACTAGCCTGCGGGATGCATCCTCTCGCACGTGTTTTTACTCGACTAGCCTGCGGGATGCATCCTCTCGCACGTGTTTTTGCTCGACTAGCCTGCGGGATGCATCCTCTCGCACGTGTTTTTACTCGACTAGCCTGCGGGATGCATCCTCTCGCACGTGTTTTTACTCGACTAGCCTGCGGGATGCATCCTCTCGCACGTGTTTTTACACGACTAGCCTGCGGGATGCATCCTCTCGCACGTGTTTTTACTCGACTACCCTGCGGGATGCATCCTCTCGCACGTGTTTTTGCTCGACTAGCCATGCGCATCCCAAAAAACCTGCGCATGCGCATCCCACAAAACCTGCGCATGCGCATCCCACAAAACCTCGCACGTGATTTTACTCGACTAGCCTGCGGGATGCATCCTCTCGCACGTGTTTTTACTCGACTAGCCTGCAGGATGCATCCTCTCGCACGTGTTTTTACTCGACTAGCCTGCGGGATGCATCCTCTCGCACGTGTTTTTACTCGACTAGCCTGCGGGATGCATCCTCTCGCACGTGTTTTTGCTGGACTAGCCTGCGGGATGCATCCTCTCGCACGTGTTTTTGCTCGACTAGGCATGCGCATCCCAAAAAACCTGCGCATGCGCATCCCAAAAAACCTGCGCATGCGCATCCCACAAAACCTCGCACGTGTTTTTACTCGACTAGCCTGCGGGATGCATCCTCTCGCACGTGTTTTTACTCGACTAGCCTGCGGGATGCATCCTCTCGCACGTGTTTTTACTCGACTAGCCAGGCGGGATGCATCCTCTCGCACGTGTTTTTGCTCGACTAGCCTGCAGGATGCATCCTCTCGCACGTGTTTTTACTCGACTAGCCTGCGGGATGCATCCTCTCGCACGTGTTTTTGCTCGACTAGGCATGCGCATCCCAAAAAACATGCGCATGCGCATCCCACAAAACCTGCGCATGCGCATCCCACAAACCCTCGCACGTGTTTTTACTCGACTAGCCTGCGGGATGCATCCTCTCGCACGTGTTTTTACTCGACTAGCCTGCGGGATGCATCCTCTCGCACGTGTTTTTACTCGACTAGCCTGCGGGATGCATCCTCTCGCACGTGTTTTTACTCGACTAGCCTGCGGGATGCATCCTCTCGCACGTGTTTTTGCTCGACTAGCCATGCGCATCCCAAAAAACCTGCGCATGCGCATCCCACAAAACCCGCGCATGCGCATCCCACAAAACCTCGCACGTGTTTTGACTCGACTAGCCTGCGGGATGCATCCCCTCGCACGTGTTTTTGCTCTACTAGCCTGCGGGATGCATCCTGTCGCACGTGTTTTTACTCGACTAGCCTGCGGGATGCATCCTCTCGCACGTGTTTTTACTCGACTACCCTGCGGGATGCATCCTCTCGCACGTGTTTTTGCTCGACTAGCCATGCGCATCCCAAAAAACCTGCGCATGCGCATCCCACAAAACCTCGCACGTGTTTTTACTCGACTAGCCTGCGGGATGCATCCTCTCGCACGTGTTTTTACTCGACTAGCCTGCGGGATGCATCCTCTCGCACGTGTTTTTACACGACAACCCTGCGGGATGCATCCTCTCGCACGTGTTTTTGCTCGACTAGCCATGCGCATCCCAAAAAACCTGCGCATGCGCATCCCACAAAACCTCGCACGTGTTTTTACTCGACTAGCCTGCGGGATGCATCCTCTCGCACGTGTTTTTACTCGACTAGCCTGCAGGATGCATCCTCTCGCACGTGTTTTTACTCGACTAGCCTGCGGGATGCATCCTCTCGCACGTGTTTTTACTCGACTAGCCTGCGGGATGCATCCTCTCGCACGTGTTTTTACTCGACTAGCCTGCGGGATGCATCCTCTCGCATGTGTTTTTACACGACTAGCCTGCGGGATGCATCCTCTCGCACGTGTTTTTACTCGACTACCCTGCGGGATGCATCCTCTCGCACGTGTTTTTGCTCGACTAGCCATGCGCATCCCAAAAAACCTGCGCATGCGCATCCCACAAAACCTGCGCATGCGCATCCCACAAAACCTCGCACGTGATTTTACTCGACTAGCCTGCGGGATGCATCCTCTCGCACGTGTTTTTACTCGACTAGCCTGCAGGATGCATCCTCTCGCACGTGTTTTTACTCGACTAGCCTGCGGGATGCATCCTCTCGCACGTGTTTTTACTCGACTAGCCTGCGGGATGCATCCTCTCGCACGTGTTTCTGCTGGACTAGCCTGCGGGATGCATCCTCTCGCACGTGTTTTTGCTCGACTAGGCATGCGCATCCCAAAAAACCTGCGCATGCGCATCCCAAAAAACCTGCGCATGCGCATCCCACAAAACCTCGCACGTGTTTTTACTCGACTAGCCTGCGGGATGCATCCTCTCGCACGTGTTTTTACTCGACTAGCCTGCGGGATGCATCCTCTCGCACGTGTTTTTACTCGACTAGCCTGCGGGATGCATCCTCTCGCACGTGTTTTTACTCGACTAGCCTGCGGGATGCATCCTCTCGCACGTGTTTTTACTCGACTAGCCTGCGGGATGCATCCTCTCGCACGTGTTTTTACTCGACTAGCCTGCGGGATGCATCCTCTCGCACGTGTTTTTGCTCGACTAGCCATGCGCATCCCAAAAAACCTGCGCATGCGCATCCCACAAAACCTGCGCATGCGCATCCCACAAAACCTCGCACGTGTTTTTACTCGACTAGCCTGCGGGATGCATCCTCTCGCACGTGTTTTTGCTCTACTAGCCTGCGGGATGCATCCTCTCGCACGTGTTTTTGCTCGACTAGCCTGCGGGATGCATCCTCTCGCACGTGTTTTTGCTCGACTAGCCTGCGGGATGCATCCTCTCGCACGTGTTTTTACTCGACTAGCCTGCAGGATGCATCCTCTCGCACGTGTTTTTACTCGACTAGCCTGCGGGATGCATCCTCTCGCACGTGTTTTTACACGACTACCCTGCGGGATGCATCCTCTCGCACGTGTTTTTGCTCGACTAGCCATGCGCATCCCAAAAAACCTGCGCATGCGCATCCCACAAAACCTGCGCATGCGCATCCCACAAAACCTCGCACGTGTTTTTACTCGACTAGCCTGCGGGATGCATCCTCTCGCACGTGTTTTTACTCGACTAGCCTGCAGGATGCATCCTCTCGCACGTGTTTTTACTCGACTAGCCTGCGGGATGCATCCTCTCGCACGTGTTTTTACTCGACTAGCCTGCGGGATGCATCCTCTCGCACGTGTTTTTACTCGACTAGCCTGCGGGATGCATCCTCTCGCACGTGTTTTTACACGACTAGCCTGCGGGATGCATCCTCTCGCACGTGTTTTTACTCGACTACCCTGCGGGATGCATCCTCTCGCACGTGTTTTTGCTCGACTAGCCATGCGCATCCCAAAAAACCTGCGCATGCGCATCCCACAAAACCTGCGCATGCGCATCCCACAAAACCTCGCACGTGATTTTACTCGACTAGCCTGCGGGATGCATCCTCTCGCACGTGTTTTTACTCGACTAGCCTGCAGGATGCATCCTCTCGCACGTGTTTTTACTCGACTAGCCTGCGGGATGCATCCTCTCGCACGTGTTTTTACTCGACTAGCCTGCGGGATGCATCCTCTCGCACGTGTTTTTGCTGGACTAGCCTGCGGGATGCATCCTCTCGCACGTGTTTTTGCTCGACTAGGCATGCGCATCCCAAAAAACCTGCGCATGCGCATCCCAAAAAACCTGCGCATGCGCATCCCACAAAACCTCGCACGTGTTTTTACTCGACTAGCCTGCGGGATGCATCCTCTCGCACGTGTTTTTACTCGACTAGCCTGCGGGATGCATCCTCTCGCACGTGTTTTTACTCGACTAGCCAGGCGGGATGCATCCTCTCGCACGTGTTTTTGCTCGACTAGCCTGCAGGATGCATCCTCTCGCACGTGTTTTTACTCGACTAGCCTGCGGGATGCATCCTCTCGCACGTGTTTTTGCTCGACTAGGCATGCGCATCCCAAAAAACATGCGCATGCGCATCCCACAAAACCTGCGCATGCGCATCCCACAAACCCTCGCACGTGTTTTTACTCGACTAGCCTGCGGGATGCATCCTCTCGCACGTGTTTTTACTCGACTAGCCTGCGGGATGCATCCTCTCGCACGTGTTTTTACTCGACTAGCCTGCGGGATGCATCCTCTCGCACGTGTTTTTACTCGACTAGCCTGCGGGATGCATCCTCTCGCACGTGTTTTTGCTCGACTAGCCATGCGCATCCCAAAAAACCTGCGCATGCGCATCCCACAAAACCCGCGCATGCGCATCCCACAAAACCTCGCACGTGTTTTGACTCGACTAGCCTGCGGGATGCATCCCCTCGCACGTGTTTTTGCTCTACTAGCCTGCGGGATGCATCCTCTCGCACGTGTTTTTACTCGACTAGCCTGCGGGATGCATCCTCTCGCACGTGTTTTTACTCGACTACCCTGCGGGATGCATCCTCTCGCACGTGTTTTTGCTCGACTAGCCATGCGCATCCCAAAAAACCTGCGCATGCGCATCCCACAAAACCTCGCACGTGTTTTTACTCGACTAGCCTGCGGGATGCATCCTCTCGCACGTGTTTTTACTCGACTAGCCTGCGGGATGCATCCTCTCGCACGTGTTTTTACACGACAACCCTGCGGGATGCATCCTCTCGCACGTGTTTTTGCTCGACTAGCCATGCGCATCCCAAAAAACCTGCGCATGCGCATCCCACAAAACCTCGCACGTGTTTTTACTCGACTAGCCTGCGGGATGCATCCTCTCGCACGTGTTTTTACTCGACTAGCCTGCAGGATGCATCCTCTCGCACGTGTTTTTACTCGACTAGCCTGCGGGATGCATCCTCTCGCACGTGTTTTTACTCGACTAGCCTGCGGGATGCATCCTCTCGCACGTGTTTTTACTCGACTAGCCTGCGGGATGCATCCTCTCGCATGTGTTTTTACACGACTAGCCTGCGGGATGCATCCTCTCGCACGTGTTTTTACTCGACTACCCTGCGGGATGCATCCTCTCGCACGTGTTTTTGCTCGACTAGCCATGCGCATCCCAAAAAACCTGCGCATGCGCATCCCACAAAACCTGCGCATGCGCATCCCACAAAACCTCGCACGTGATTTTACTCGACTAGCCTGCGGGATGCATCCTCTCGCACGTGTTTTTACTCGACTAGCCTGCAGGATGCATCCTCTCGCACGTGTTTTTACTCGACTAGCCTGCGGGATGCATCCTCTCGCACGTGTTTTTACTCGACTAGCCTGCGGGATGCATCCTCTCGCACGTGTTTTTGCTGGACTAGCCTGCGGGATGCATCCTCTCGCACGTGTTTTTGCTCGACTAGGCATGCGCATCCCAAAAAACCTGCGCATGCGCATCCCAAAAAACCTGCGCATGCGCATCCCACAAAACCTCGCACGTGTTTTTACTCGACTAGCCTGCGGGATGCATCCTCTCGCACGTGTTTTTACTCGACTAGCCTGCGGGATGCATCCTCTCGCACGTGTTTTTACTCGACTAGCCTGCGGGATGCATCCTCTCGCACGTGTTTTTACTCGACTAGCCTGCGGGATGCATCCTCTCGCACGTGTTTTTACTCGACTAGCCTGCGGGATGCATCCTCTCGCACGTGTTTTTACTCGACTAGCCTGCGGGATGCATCCTCTCGCACGTGTTTTTGCTCGACTAGCCATGCGCATCCCA
This sequence comes from Lasioglossum baleicum, assembly GCF_051020765.1. Classification (NCBI taxonomy): domain Eukaryota; kingdom Metazoa; phylum Arthropoda; class Insecta; order Hymenoptera; family Halictidae; genus Lasioglossum; species Lasioglossum baleicum. Next base: position 83,509 of record NW_027469314.1, on the reverse strand, counting down.
AAAAACCTGCGCATGCGCATCCCACAAAACCTGCGCATGCGCATCCCACAAAACCTCGCACGTGTTTTTACTCGACTAGCCTGCGGGATGCATCCTCTCGCACGTGTTTTTGCTCTACTAGCCTGCGGGATGCATCCTCTCGCACGTGTTTTTGCTCGACTAGCCTGCGGGATGCATCCTCTCGCACGTGTTTTTGCTCGACTAGCCTGCGGGATGCATCCTCTCGCACGTGTTTTTACTCGACTAGCCTGCGGGATGCATCCTCTCGCACGTGTTTTTACTCGACTACCCTGCGGGATGCATCCTCTCGCACGTGTTTTTGCTCGACTAGCCATGCGCATCCCAAAAAACCTGCGCATGCGCATCCCACAAAACCTCGCACGTGTTTTTACTCGACTAGCCTGCGGGATGCATCCTCTCGCACGTGTTTTTACTCGACTAGCCTGCGGGATGCATCCTCTCGCACGTGTTTTTACACGACTACCCTGCGGGATGCATCCTCTCGCACGTGTTTTTGCTCGACTAGCCATGCGCATCCCAAAAAACCTGCGCATGCGCATCCCACAAAACCTGCGCATGCGCATCCCACAAAACCTCGCACGTGTTTTTACTCGACTAGCCTGCGGGATGCATCCTCTCGCACGTGTTTTTACTCGACTAGCCTGCAGGATGCATCCTCTCGCACGTGTTTTTACTCGACTAGCCTGCGGGATGCATCCTCTCGCACGTGTTTTTACTCGACTAGCCTGCGGGATGCATCCTCTCGCACGTGTTTTTGCTGGACTAGCCTGCGGGATGCATCCTCTCGCACGTGTTTTTGCTCGACTAGGCATGCGCATCCCAAAAAACCTGCGCATGCGCATCCCAAAAAACCTGCGCATGCGCATCCCAAAAAACCTGCGCATGCGCATCCCACAAAACCTCGCACGTGTTTTTACTCGACTAGCCTGCGGGATGCATCCTCTCGCACGTGTTTTTACTCGACTAGCCTGCGGGATGCATCCTCTCGCACGTGTTTTTACTCGACTAGCCTGCGGGATGCATCCTCTCGCACGTGTTTTTACTCGACTAGCCTGCGGGATGCATCCTCTCGCACGTGTTTTTACTCGACTAGCCTGCGGGATGCATCCTCTCGCACGTGTTTTTACTCGACTAGCCTGCGGGATGCATCCTCTCGCACGTGTTTTTGCTCGACTAGCCATGCGCATCCCAAAAAACCTGCGCATGCGCATCCCACAAAACCTGCGCATGCGCATCCCACAAAACCTCGCACGTGTTTTTACTCGACTAGCCTGCGGGATGCATCCTCTCGCACGTGTTTTTGCTCTACTAGCCTGCGGGATGCATCCTCTCGCACGTGTTTTTGCTCGACTAGCCTGCGGGATGCATCCTCTCGCACGTGTTTTTGCTCGACTAGCCTGCGGGATGCATCCTCTCGCACGTGTTTTTACTCGACTAGCCTGCGGGATGCATCCTCTCGCACGTGTTTTTACTCGACTACCCTGCGGGATGCATCCTCTCGCACGTGTTTTTGCTCGACTAGCCATGCGCATCCCAAAAAACCTGCGCATGCGCATCCCACAAAACCTCGCACGTGTTTTTACTCGACTAGCCTGCGGGATGCATCCTCTCGCACGTGTTTTTACTCGACTAGCCTGCGGGATGCATCCTCTCGCACGTGTTTTTACACGACTACCCTGCGGGATGCATCCTCTCGCACGTGTTTTTGCTCGACTAGCCATGCGCATCCCAAAAAACCTGCGCATGCGCATCCCACAAAACCTGCGCATGCGCATCCCACAAAACCTCGCACGTGTTTTTACTCGACTAGCCTGCGGGATGCATCCTCTCGCACGTGTTTTTACTCGACTAGCCTGCAGGATGCATCCTCTCGCACGTGTTTTTACTCGACTAGCCTGCGGGATGCATCCTCTCGCACGTGTTTTTACTCGACTAGCCTGCGGGATGCATCCTCTCGCACGTGTTTTTGCTGGACTAGCCTGCGGGATGCATCCTCTCGCACGTGTTTTTGCTCGACTAGGCATGCGCATCCCAAAAAACCTGCGCATGCGCATCCCAAAAAACCTGCGCATGCGCATCCCTCAAAACCTGCGCATGCGCATCCCACAAAACCTCGCACGTGTTTTTACTCGACTAGCCTGCGGGATGCATCCTCTCGCACGTGTTTTTACTCGACTAGCCTGCGGGATGCATCCTCTCGCACGTGTTTTTACTCGACTAGCCTGCGGGATGCATCCTCTCGCACGTGTTTTTACTCGACTAGCCTGCGGGATGCATCCTCTCGCACGTGTTTTTGCTCGACTAGCCATGCGCATCCCAAAAAACCTGCGCATGCGCATCCCACAAAACCTGCGCATGCGCATCCCACAAAACCTCGCACGTGTTTTTACTCGACTAGCCTGCGGGATGCATCCTCTCACACGTGTTTTTGCTCGACTAGCCTGCGGGATGCATCCTCTCGCACGTGTTTTTGCTGGACTAGCCTGCGGTATGCATCCTCTCGCACGTGTTTTTGCTCGACTATGCATGCGCATCCCAAAAAACCTGCGCATGCGCATCCCAAAAAACCTGCGCATGCGCATCCCACAAAACCTGCGCATGCGCATCCCACAAAACCTCGCACGTGTTTTTACTCGACTAGCCTGCGGGATGCATCCTCTCGCACGTGTTTTTACTCGACTAGCCTGCGGGATGCATCCTCTCGCACGTGTTTTTGCTCGACTAGCCTGCGGGATGCATCCTCTCGCACGTGTTTTTGCTCGACTAGCCTGCGGGATGCATCCTCTCGCACGTGTTTGTGCTCGACTAGCCTGCGGGATGCATCCTCTCGCACGTGTTTTTACTCGACTAGCCTGCGGGATGCATCCTCTCGCACGTGTTTTTGCTCGACTACCCTGCGGGATGCATCCTCTCTCACGTGTTTTTGCTCGACTAGCCATGCGCATCCCAAAAAACCTGCGCATGCGCATCCCACAAAACCTGCGCATGCGCATCCCACAAAACCTCGCACGTGTTTTTGCTCGACTAGCCATGCGCATCCCAAAAAACCTGCGCATGCGCATCCCACAAAGCCTGCGCATGCGCATCCCACAAAACCTCGCACGTGTTTTTACTCGACTAGCCTGCGGGATGCATCCTCTCGCACGTGTTTTTACTCGACTACCCTGCGGGATGCATCCTCTCGCACGTGTTTTTGCTCGACTAGCCATGCGCATCCCAAAAAACCTGCGCATGCGCATCCCACAAAACCTGCGCATGCGCATCCCACAAAACCTCGCACGTGTTTTTACTCGACTAGCCTGCGGGATGCATCCTCTCGCACGTGTTTTTACTCGACTAGCCTGCGGGATGCATCCTCTCGCACGTGTTTTTACACGACTAGCCAGGCGGGATGCATCCTCTCGCACGTGTTTTTACTCGACTAGCCTGCAGGATGCATCCTCTCGCACGTGTTTTTGCTCGACTAGCCATGCGCATCCCAAAAAACCTGCGCATGCGCATCCCACAAAACCTCGCACGTGATTTTACTCGACTAGCCTGCGGGATGCATCCTCTCGCACGTGTTTTTACTCGACTAGCCTGCAGGATGCATCCTCTCGCACGTGTTTTTACTCGACTAGCCTGCGGGATGCATCCTCTCGCACGTGTTTTTACTCGACTAGCCTGCGGGATGCATCCTCTCGCACGTGTTTTTGCTGGACTAGCCTGCGGGATGCATCCTCTCGCACGTGTTTTTGCTCGACTAGGCATGCGCATCCCAAAAAACCTGCGCATGCGCATCCCAAAAAACCTGCGCATGCGCATCCCACAAAACCTCGCACGTGTTTTTACTCGACTAGCCTGCGGGATGCATCCTCTCGCACGTGTTTTTACTCGACTAGCCTGCGGGATGCATCCTCTCGCACGTGTTTTTACTCGACTAGCCTGCGGGATGCATCCTCTCGCACGTGTTTTTACTCGACTAGCCTGCGGGATGCATCCTCTCGCACGTGTTTTTACTCGACTAGCCTGCGGGATGCATCCTCTCGCACGTGTTTTTACTCGACTAGCCTGCGGGATGCATCCTCTCGCACGTGTTTTTACTCGACTAGCCTGCGGGATGCATCCTCTCGCACGTGTTTTTGCTCGACTAGCCATGCGCATCCCAAAAAACCTGCGCATGCGCATCCCACAAAACCTGCGCATGCGCATCCCACAAAACCTCGCACGTGTTTTTACTCGACTAGCCTGCGGGATGCATCCTCTCGCACGTGTTTTTGCTCTACTAGCCTGCGGGATGCATCCTCTCGCACGTGTTTTTGCTCGACTAGCCTGCGGGATGCATCCTCTCGCACGTGTTTTTGCTCGACTAGCCTGCGGGATGCATCCTCTCGCACGTGTTTTTACTCGACTAGCCTGCAGGATGCATCCTCTCGCACGTGTTTTTACTCGACTAGCCTGCGGGATGCATCCTCTCGCACGTGTTTTTACTCGACTACCCTGCGGGATGCATCCTCTCGCACGTGTTTTTGCTCGACTAGCCATGCGCATCCCAAAAAACCTGCGCATGCGCATCCCACAAAACCTCGCACGTGTTTTTACTCGACTAGCCTGCGGGATGCATCCTCTCGCACGTGTTTTTACTCGACTAGCCTGCGGGATGCATCCTCTCGCACGTGTTTTTACACGACTACCCTGCGGGATGCATCCTCTCGCACGTGTTTTTGCTCGACTAGCCATGCGCATCCCAAAAAACCTGCGCATGCGCATCCCACAAAACCTGCGCATGCGCATCCCACAAAACCTCGCACGTGTTTTTACTCGACTAGCCTGCGGGATGCATCCTCTCGCACGTGTTTTTACTCGACTAGCCTGCAGGATGCATCCTCTCGCACGTGTTTTTACTCGACTAGCCTGCGGGATGCATCCTCTCGCACGTGTTTTTACTCGACTAGCCTGCGGGATGCATCCTCTCGCACGTGTTTTTGCTGGACTAGCCTGCGGGATGCATCCTCTCGCACGTGTTTTTGCTCGACTAGGCATGCGCATCCCAAAAAACCTGCGCATGCGCATCCCAAAAAACCTGCGCATGCGCATCCCACAAAACCTCGCACGTGTTTTTACTCGACTAGCCTGCGGGATGCATCCTCTCGCACGTGTTTTTACTCGACTAGCCTGCAGGATGCATCCTCTCGCACGTGTTTTTACTCGACTAGCCTGCGGGATGCATCCTCTCGCACGTGTTTTTACTCGACTAGCCTGCGGGATGCATCCTCTCGCACGTGTTTTTGCTGGACTAGCCTGCGGGATGCATCCTCTCGCACGTGTTTTTACTCGACTAGCCTGCGGGATGCATCCTCTCGCACGTGTTTTTGCTCGACTAGCCATGCGCATCGCAAAAAACCTGCGCATGCGCATCCCACAAAACCTGCGCATGCGCATCCCACAAAACCTCGCACGTGTTTTTACTCGACTAGCCTGCGGGATGCATCCTCTCGCACGTGTTTTTACTCGACTAGCCTGCGGGATGCATCCTCTCGCACGTGTTTTTACTCGACTAGCCAGGCGGGATGCATCCTCTCGCACGTGTTTTTACTCGACTAGCCTGCAGGATGCATCCTCTCGCACGTGTTTTTACTCGACTAGCCTGCGGGATGCATCCTCTCGCACGTGTTTTTGCTCGACTAGGCATGCGCATCCCAAAAAACCTGCGCATGCGCATCCCACAAAACCTGCGCATGCGCATCCCACAAACCCTCGCACGTGTTTTTACTCGACTAGCCTGCGGGATGCATCCTCTCGCACGTGTTTTTACTCGACTAGCCTGCGGGATGCATCCTCTCGCACGTGTTTTTACTCGACTAGCCTGCGGGATGCATCCTCTCGCACGTGTTTTTACTCGACTAGCCTGCGGGATGCATCCTCTCGCACGTGTTTTTGCTCGACTAGCCATGCGCATCCCAAAAAACCTGCGCATGCGCATCCCACAAAACCCGCGCATGCGCATCCCACAAAACCTCGCACGTGTTTTTACTCGACTAGCCTGCGGGATGCATCCTCTCGCACGTGTTTTTGCTCTACTAGCCTGCGGGATGCATCCTCTCGCACGTGTTTTTACTCGACTAGCCTGCGGGATGCATCCTCTCGCACGTGTTTTTACTCGACTACCCTGCGGGATGCATCCTCTCGCACGTGTTTTTGCTCGACTAGCCATGCGCATCCCAAAAAACCTGCGCATGCGCATCCCACAAAACCTCGCACGTGTTTTTACTCGACTAGCCTGCGGGATGCATCCTCTCGCACGTGTTTTTACTCGACTAGCCTGCGGGATGCATCCTCTCGCACGTGTTTTTACACGACTACCCTGCGGGATGCATCCTCTCGCACGTGTTTTTGCTCGACTAGCCATGCGCATCCCAAAAAACCTGCGCATGCGCATCCCACAAAACCTGCGCATGCGCATCCCACAAAACCTCGCACTAGTTTTTACTCGACTAGCCTGCGGGATGCATCCTCTCACACGTGTTTTTACTCGACTAGCCTGCAGGATGCATCCTCTCGCACGTGTTTTTACTCGACTAGCCTGCGCGATGCATCCTCTCGCACGTGTTTTTACTCGACTAGCCTGCGGGATGCATCCTCTCGCACGTGTTTTTACTCGACTAGCCTGCGGGATGCATCCTCTCGCACGTGTTTTTACTCGACTAGCCTGCAGGATGCATCCTCTCGCACGTGTTTTTACTCGACTACCCTGCGGGATGCATCCTCTCGCACGTGTTTTTACTCGACTAGCCTGCGGGATGCATCCTCTCGCACGTGTTTTTACTCCACTAGCCTGCGGGATGCATCCTCTCGCACGTGTTTTTACTCGACTAGCCTGCGGGATGCATCCTCTCGCACGTGTTTTTACTCGACTAGCATGCGGGATGCATCCTCTCGCACGTGTTTTTACTCGACTAGCCTGCGGGATGCATCCTCTCGCACGTGTTTTTGCTCGACTAGCCATGCGCATCCCAAAAAACCTGCGCATGCGCATCCCACAAAACCTGCGCATGCGCATCCCACAAAACCTCGCACGTGTTTTTACTCGACTAGCCTGCGGGATGCATCCTCTCGCACGTGTTTTTGCTCTACTAGCCTGCGGGATGCATCCTCTCGCACGTGTTTTTGCTCGACTAGCCTGCGGGATGCATCCTCTCGCACGTGTTTGTGCTCGACTAGCCTGCGGGATGCATCCTCTCGCACGTGTTTTTACTCGACTAGCCTGCGGGATGCATCCTCTCGCACGTGTTTTTGCTCGACTAGCCTGCGGGATGCATCCTCTCGCACGTGTTTTTGCTCGACTAGCCTGCGGGATGCATCCTCTCGCACGTGTTTTTACTCGACTAGCCTGCAGGATGCATCCTCTCGCACGTGTTTTTACACGACTACCCTGCGGGATGCATCCTCTCGCACGTGTTTTTACTCGACTACCCTGCGGGATGCATCCTCTCGCACGTGTTTTTGCTCGACTAGCCATGCGCATCCCAAATAACCTGCGCATGCGCATCCCACAAAACCTCGCACGTGTTTTTACTCGACTAGCCTGCGGGATGCATCCTCTCGCACGTGTTTTTGCTCGACTAGCCATGCGCATCCCAAAAAACCTGCGCATGCGCATCCCAAAAAACCTGCGCATGCGCATCCCACAAAACCTGCGCATGCGCATCCCACAAAACCTCGCACGTGTTTTTACTCGACTAGCCTGCGGGATGCATCCACTCGCACGTGTTTTTACTCGACTAGCCTGCGGGATGCATCCTCTCGCACGTGTTTTTACTCGACTAGCCTGCGGGATGCATCCTCTCGCACGTGTTTTTACTCGACTAGCCTGCGGGATGCATCCTCTCGCACGTGTTTTTGCTCGACTAGCCATGCGCATCCCAAAAAACCTGCGCATGCGCATCCCACAAAACCTGCGCATGCGCATCCCACAAAACCTCGCACGTGTTTTTACTCGACTAGCCTGCGGGATGCATCCTCTCACACGTGTTTTTGCTCGACTAGCCTGCGGGATGCATCCTCTCGCACGTGTTTTTGCTGGACTAGCCTGCGGGATGCATCCTCTCGCACGTGTTTATGCTCGACTAGGCATGCGCATCCCAAAAAACCTGAACATGCGCATCCCAAAAAACCTGCGCATGCGCATCCCACAAAACCTGCGCATGCGCATCCCACAAAACCTCGCACGTGTTTTTACTCGACTAGCCTGCGGGATGCATCCTCTCGCACGTGTTTTTACTCGACTAGCCTGCGGGATGCATCCTCTCGCACGTGTTTTTGCTCGACTAGCCTGCGGGATGCTTCCTCTCGCACGTGTTTTTGCTCGACTAGCCTGCGGGATGCATCCTCTCGCACGTGTTTGTGCTCGACTAGCCTGCGGGATGCATCCTCTCGCACGTGTTTTTACTCGACTAGCCTGCGGGATGCATCCTCTCGCACGTGTTTTTGCTCGACTAGCCTGCGGGATGCATCCTCTCGCACGTGTTTTTGCTCGACTAGCCTGCGGGATGCATCCTCTCGCACGTGTTTTTACTCGACTAGCCTGCAGGATGCATCCTCTCGCACGTGTTTTTACTCGACTAGCCTGCGGGATGCATCCTCTCGCACGTGTTTTTGCTCGACTAGCCATGCGCATCCCAAAAAACCTGCGCATGCGCATCCCACAAAACCTCGCACGTGTTTTTACTCGACTAGCCTACGGGATGCATCCTCTCGCACGTGTTTTTGCTCGACTAGCCTGCGGGATGCATCCTCTCGCACGTGTTTTTACTCGACTACCCTGCGGGATGCATCCTCTCTCACGTGTTTTTGCTCGACTAGCCATGCGCATCCCAAAAAACCTGCGTATGCGCATCCCACAAAACCTGCGCATGCGCATCCCACAAAACCTCGCACGCGTTTTTGCTCGACTAGCCATGCGCATCCCAAAAAACCTGCGCATGCGCATCCCACAAAACCTGCGCATGCGCATCCCACAAAACCTCGCACGTGTTTTTACTCGACTAGCCTGCGGGATGCATCCTCTCGCACGTGTTTTTACTCGACTAGCCTGCGGGATGCATCCTCTCGCACGTGTTTTTGCTCGACTAGCCATGCGCATCCCAAAAAACCTGCGCATGCGCATCCCACAAAACCTGCGCATGCGCATCCCACAAAACCTCGCACGTGTTTTTACTCGACTAGCCTGCGGGATGCATCCTCTCGCACGTGTTTTTACTCGACTAGCCCGGCGGGATGCATCCTCTCGCACGTGTTTTTACTCGACTAGCCTGCAGGATGCATCCTCTCGCACGTGTTTTTACTCGACTAGCCTGCGGGATGCATCCTCTCGCACGTGTTTTTGCTCGACTAGGCATGCGCATCCCAAAAAACCTGCGCATGCGCATCCCACAAACCCTCGCACGTGTTTTTACTCGACTAGCCTGCGGGATGCATCCTCTCGCACGTGTTTTTACTCGACTAGCCTGCGGGATGCATCCTCTCGCACGTGTTTTTACTCGACTAGCCTGCGGGATGCATCCTCTCGCACGTGTTTTTGCTCGACTAGCCATGCGCATCCCAAAAAACCTGCGCATGCGCATCCCACAAAACCTGCGCATGCGCATCCCACAAAACCTCGCACGTGTTTTTACTCGACTAGCCTGCGGGATGCATCCTCTCGCACGTGTTTTTGCTCTACTAGCCTGCGGGATGCATCCTCTCGCACGTGTTTTTACTCGACTAGCCTGCGGGATGCATCCTCTCGCACGTGTTTTTACTCGACTACCCTGCGGGATGCATCCTCTCGCACGTGTTTTTACTCGACTACCCTGCGGGATGCATCCTCTCGCACGTGTTTTTGCTCGACTAGCCATGCGCATTCCAAAAAACCTGCGCATGCGCATCCCACAAAACCTCGCACGTGTTTTTACTCGACTAGCCTGCGGGATGCATCCTCTCGCACGTGTTTTTACTCGACTAGCCTGCGGGATGCATCCTCTCGCACGTGTTTTTACTCGACTACCCTGCGGGATGCATCCTCTCGCACGTGTTTTTGCTCGACTAGCCATGCGCATCCCAAAAAACCTGCGCATGCGCATCCCACAAAACCTGCGCATGCGCATCCCACAAAACCTCGCACGTGTTTTTACTCGACTAGCCTGCGGGATGCATCCTCTCGCACGTGTTTTTACTCGACTAGCCTGCAGGATGCATCCTCTCGCACGTGTTTTTACTCGACTAGCCTGCGGGATGCATCCTCTCGCACGTGTTTTTACTCGACTAGCCTGCGGGATGCATCCTCTCGCACGTGTTTTTGCTGGACTAGCCTGCGGGATGCATCCTCTCGCACGTGTTTTTGCTCGACTAGGCATGCGCATCCCAAAAAACCTGCGCATGCGCATCCCAAAAAACCTGCGCATGCGCATCCCACAAAACCTGCGCATGCGCATCCCACAAAACCTCGCACGTGTTTTTACTCGACTAGCCTGCGGGATGCATCCTCTCGCACGTGTTTTTGATCGACTAGCCATGCGCATCCCAAAAAACCTGCGCATGCGCATCCCACAAAACCTGCGCATGCGCATCCCACAAAACCTCGCACGTGTTTTTACTCGACTAGCCTGCGGGATGCATCCTCTCGCACGTGTTTTTACTCGACTAGCCTGCGGGATGCATCCTCTCTCACGTGTTTTTGCTCGACTAGCCATGCGCATCCCAAAAAACCTGCGCATGCGCATCCCACAAAACCTGCGCATGCGCATCCCACAAAACCTCGCACGTGTTTTTGCTCGACTAGCCATGCGCATCCCACAAAACCTGCGCATGCGCATCCCACAAAACCTCGCACGTGTTTTTACTCGACTAGCCTGCGGGATGCATCCTCTCGCACGTGTTTTTACTCGACTAGCCTGCGGGATGCATCCTCTCGCACGTGTTTTTACTCGACTAGCCTGCGGCATGCATCCTCTCGCACGTGTTTTTACTCGACTAGCCAGGCGGGATGCATCCTCTCGCACGTGTTTTTACTCGACTAGCCTGCAGGATGCATCCTCTCGCACGTGTTTTTACTCGACTAGCCTGCGGGATGCATCCTCTCGCACGTGTTTTTGCTCGACTAGGCATGCGCATCCCAAAAAACCTGCGCATGCGCATCCCACAAAACCTGCGCATGCGCATCCCACAAACCCTCGCACGTGTTTTTACTCGACTAGCCTGCGGGATGCATCCTCTCGCACGTGTTTTTACTCGACTAGCCTGCGGGATGCATCCTCTCGCACGTGTTTTTACTCGACTAGCCTGCGGGATGCATCCTCTCGCACGTGTTTTTACTCGACTAGCCTGCGGGATGCATCCTCTCGCACGTGTTTTTACTCGACTACCCTGCGGGATGCATCCTCTCGCACGTGTTTTTGCTCGACTAGCCATGCGCATCCCAAAAAACCTGCGCATGCGCATCCCACAAAACCTCGCACGTGTTTTTACTCGACTAGCCTGCGGGATGCATCCTCTCGCACGTGTTTTTACTCGACTAGCCTGCGGGATGCATCCTCTCGCACGTGTTTTTACACGACTACCCTGCGGGATGCATCCTCTCGCACGTGTTTTTGCTCGACTAGCCATGCGCATCCCAAAAAACCTGCGCATGCGCATCCCACAAAACCTCGCACGTGTTTTTACTCGACTAGCCTGCGGGATGCATCCTCTCGCACGTGTTTTTACTCGACTAGCCTGCAGGATGCATCCTCTCGCACGTGTTTTTACTCGACTAGCCTGCGGGATGCATCCTCTCGCACGTGTTTTTACTCGACTAGCCTGCGGGATGCATCCTCTCGCACGTGTTTTTACTCGACTAGCCTGCGGGATGCATCCTCTCGCACGTGTTTTTACACGACTAGCCTGCGGGATGCATCCTCTCGCACGTGTTTTTACTCGACTACCCTGCGGGATGCATCCTCTCGCACGTGTTTTTGCTCGACTAGCCATGCGCATCCCAAAAAACCTGCGCATGCGCATCCCACAAAACCTGCGCATGCGCATCCCACAAAACCTCGCACGTGATTTTACTCGACTAGCCTGCGGGATGCATCCTCTCGCACGTGTTTTTACTCGACTAGCCTGCAGGATGCATCCTCTCGCACGTGTTTTTACTCGACTAGCCTGCGGGATGCATCCTCTCGCACGTGTTTTTACTCGACTAGCCTGCGGGATGCATCCTCTCGCACGTGTTTTTGCTGGACTAGCCTGCGGGATGCATCCTCTCGCACGTGTTTTTGCTCGACTAGGCATGCGCATCCCAAAAAACCTGCGCATGCGCATCCCAAAAAACCTGCGCATGCGCATCCCACAAAACCTCGCACGTGTTTTTACTCGACTAGCCTGCGGGATGCATCCTCTCGCACGTGTTTTTACTCGACTAGCCTGCGGGATGCATCCTCTCGCACGTGTTTTTACTCGACTAGCCTGCGGGATGCATCCTCTCGCACGTGTTTTTGCTCGACTAGCCATGCGCATCCCAAAAAACCTGCGCATGCGCATCCCACAAAACCTGCGCATGCGCATCCCACAAAACCTCGCACGTGTTTTTACTCGACTAGCCTGCGGGATGCATCCTCTCGCACGTGTTTTTACTCGACTAGCCTGCGGGATGCATCCTCTCGCACGTGTTTTTACTCGACTAGCCAGGCGGGATGCATCCTCTCGCACGTGTTTTTACTCGACTAGCCTGCAGGATGCATCCTCTCGCACGTGTTTTTACTCGACTAGCCTGCGGGATGCATCCTCTCGCACGTGTTTTTGCTCGACTAGGCATGCGCATCCCAAAAAACATGCGCATGCGCATCCCACAAAACCTGCGCATGCGCATCCCACAAACCCTCGCACGTGTTTTTACTCGACTAGCCTGCGGGATGCATCCTCTCGCACGTGTTTTTACTCGACTAGCCTGCGGGATGCATCCTCTCGCACGTGTTTTTACTCGACTAGCCTGCGGGATGCATCCTCTCGCACGTGTTTTTACTCGACTAGCCTGCGGGATGCATCCTCTCGCACGTGTTTTTGCTCGACTAGCCATGCGCATCCCAAAAAACCTGCGCATGCGCATCCCACAAAACCCGCGCATGCGCATCCCACAAAACCTCGCACGTGTTTTGACTCGACTAGCCTGCGGGATGCATCCCCTCGCACGTGTTTTTGCTCTACTAGCCTGCGGGATGCATCCTCTCGCACGTGTTTTTACTCGACTAGCCTGCGGGATGCATCCTCTCGCACGTGTTTTTACTCGACTACCCTGCGGGATGCATCCTCTCGCACGTGTTTTTGCTCGACTAGCCATGCGCATCCCAAAAAACCTGCGCATGCGCATCCCACAAAACCTCGCACGTGTTTTTACTCGACTAGCCTGCGGGATGCATCCTCTCGCACGTGTTTTTACTCGACTAGCCTGCGGGATGCATCCTCTCGCACGTGTTTTTACACGACAACCCTGCGGGATGCATCCTCTCGCACGTGTTTTTGCTCGACTAGCCATGCGCATCCCAAAAAACCTGCGCATGCGCATCCCACAAAACCTCGCACGTGTTTTTACTCGACTAGCCTGCGGGATGCATCCTCTCGCACGTGTTTTTACTCGACTAGCCTGCAGGATGCATCCTCTCGCACGTGTTTTTACTCGCCTAGCCTGCGGGATGCATCCTCTCGCACGTGTTTTTACTCGACTAGCCTGCGGGATGCATCCTCTCGCACGTGTTTTTACTCGACTAGCCTGCGGGATGCATCCTCTCGCATGTGTTTTTACACGACTAGCCTGCGGGATGCATCCTCTCGCACGTGTTTTTACTCGACTACCCTGCGGGATGCATCCTCTCGCACGTGTTTTTGCTCGACTAGCCATGCGCATCCCAAAAAACCTGCGCATGCGCATCCCACAAAACCTGCGCATGCGCATCCCACAAAACCTCGCACGTGATTTTACTCGACTAGCCTGCGGGATGCATCCTCTCGCACGTGTTTTTACTCGACTAGCCTGCAGGATGCATCCTCTCGCACGTGTTTTTACTCGACTAGCCTGCGGGATGCATCCTCTCGCACGTGTTTTTACTCGACTAGCCTGCGGGATGCATCCTCTCGCACGTGTTTTTGCTGGACTAGCCTGCGGGATGCATCCTCTCGCACGTGTTTTTGCTCGACTAGGCATGCGCATCCCAAAAAACCTGCGCATGCGCATCCCAAAAAACCTGCGCATGCGCATCCCACAAAACCTCGCACGTGTTTTTACTCGACTAGCCTGCGGGATGCATCCTCTCGCACGTGTTTTTACTCGACTAGCCTGCGGGATGCATCCTCTCGCACGTGTTTTTACTCGACTAGCCTGCGGGATGCATCCTCTCGCACGTGTTTTTACTCGACTAGCCTGCGGGTTGCATCCTCTCGCACGTGTTTTTACTCGACTAGCCTGCGGGATGCATCCTCTCGCACGTGTTTTTACTCGACTAGCCTGCGGGATGCATCCTCTCGCACGTGTTTTTGCTCGACTAGCCATGCGCATCCCAAAAAACCTGCGCATGCGCATCCCACAAAACCTGCGCATGCGCATCCCACAAAACCTCGCACGTGTTTTTACTCGACTAGCCTGCGGGATGCATCCTCTCGCACGTGTTTTTGCTCTACTAGCCTGCGGGATGCATCCTCTCGCACGTGTTTTTGCTCGACTAGCCTGCGGGATGCATCCTCTCGCACGTGTTTTTGCTCGACTAGCCTGCGGGATGCATCCTCTCGCACGTGTTTTTACTCGACTAGCCTGCAGGATGCATCCTCTCGCACGTGTTTTTACTCGACTAGCCTGCGGGATGCATCCTCTCGCACGTGTTTTTACTCGACTACCCTGCGGGATGCATCCTCTCGCACGTGTTTTTGCTCGACTAGCCATGCGCATCCCAAAAAACCTGCGCATGCGCATCCCACAAAACCTCGCACGTGTTTTTACTCGACTAGCCTGCGGGATGCATCCTCTCGCACGTGTTTTTACTCGACTAGCCTGCGGGATGCATCCTCTCGCACGTGTTTTTACACGACTACCCTGCGGGATGCATCCTCTCGCACGTGTTTTTGCTCGACTAGCCATGCGCATCCCAAAAAACCTGCGCATGCGCATCCCACAAAACCTGCGCATGCGCATCCCACAAAACCTCGCACGTGTTTTTACTCGACTAGCCTGCGGGATGCATCCTCTCGCACGTGTTTTTACTCGACTAGCCTGCAGGATGCATCCTCTCGCACGTGTTTTTACTCGACTAGCCTGCGGGATGCATCCTCTCGCACGTGTTTTTACTCGACTAGCCTGCGGGATGCATCCTCTCGCACGTGTTTTTGCTGGACTAGCCTGCGGGATGCATCCTCCCGCACGTGTTTTTGCTCGACTAGGCATGCGCATCCCAAAAAACCTGCGCATGCGCATCCCAAAAAACCTGCGCATGCGCATCCCTCAAAACCTGCGCATGCGCATCCCACAAAACCTCGCACGTGTTTTTACTCGACTAGCCTGCGGGATGCATCCTCTCGCACGTGTTTTTACTCGACTAGCCTGCGGGATGCATCCTCTCGCACGTGTTTTTACTCGACTAGCCTGCGGGATGCATCCTCTCGCACGTGTTTTTACTCGACTAGCCTGCGGGATGCATCCTCTCGCACGTGTTTTTGCTCGACTAGCCATGCGCATCCCAAAAAACCTGCGCATGCGCATCCCACAAAACCTGCGCATGCGCATCCCACAAAACCTCGCACGTGTTTTTACTCGACTAGCCTGCGGGATGCATCCTCTCACACGTGTTTTTGCTCGACTAGCCTGCGGGATGCATCCTCTCGCACGTGTTTTTGCTGGACTAGCCTGCGGTATGCATCCTCTCGCACGTGTTTTTGCTCGACTATGCATGCGCATCCCAAAAAACCTGCGCATGCGCATCCCAAAAAACCTGCGCATGCGCATCCCACAAAACCTGCGCATGCGCATCCCACAAAACCTCGCACGTGTTTTTACTCGACTAGCCTGCGGGATGCATCCTCTCGCACGTGTTTTTACTCGACTAGCCTGCGGGATGCATCCTCTCGCACGTGTTTTTGCTCGACTAGCCTGCGGGATGCATCCTCTCGCACGTGTTTTTGCTCGACTAGCCTGCGGGATGCATCCTCTCGCACGTGTTTGTGCTCGACTAGCCTGCGGGATGCATCCTCTCGCACGTGTTTTTACTCGACTAGCCTGCGGGATGCATCCTCTCGCACGTGTTTTTGCTCGACTACCCTGCGGGATGCATCCTCTCTCACGTGTTTTTGCTCGACTAGCCATGCGCATCCCAAAAAACCTGCGCATGCGCATCCCACAAAACCTGCGCATGCGCATCCCACAAAACCTCGCACGTGTTTTTGCTCGACTAGCCATGCGCATCCCAAAAAACCTGCGCATGCGCATCCCACAAAGCCTGCGCATGCGCATCCCACAAAACCTCGCACGTGTTTTTACTCGACTAGCCTGCGGGATGCATCCTCTCGCACGTGTTTTTACTCGACTACCCTGCGGGATGCATCCTCTCGCACGTGTTTTTGCTCGACTAGCCATGCGCATCCCAAAAAACCTGCGCATGCGCATCCCACAAAACCTGCGCATGCGCATCCCACAAAACCTCGCACGTGTTTTTACTCGACTAGCCTGCGGGATGCATCCTCTCGCACGTGTTTTTACTCGACTAGCCTGCGGGATGCATCCTCTCGCACGTGTTTTTACACGACTAGCCAGGCGGGATGCATCCTCTCGCACGTGTTTTTACTCGACTAGCCTGCAGGATGCATCCTCTCGCACGTGTTTTTGCTCGACTAGCCATGCGCATCCCAAAAAACCTGCGCATGCGCATCCCACAAAACCTGCGCATGCGCATCCCACAAAACCTCGCACGTGATTTTACTCGACTAGCCTGCGGGATGCATCCTCTCGCACGTGTTTTTACTCGACTAGCCTGCAGGATGCATCCTCTCGCACGTGTTTTTACTCGACTAGCCTGCGGGATGCATCCTCTCGCACGTGTTTTTACTCGACTAGCCTGCGGGATGCATCCTCTCGCACGTGTTTTTGCTGGACTAGCCTGCGGGATGCATCCTCTCGCACGTGTTTTTACTCGACTAGCCTGCGGGATGCATCCTCTCGCACGTGTTTTTACTCGACTAGCCTGCGGGATGCATCCTCTCGCACGTGTTTTTACTCGACTAGCCTGCAGGATGCATCCTCTCGCACGTGTTTTTACTCGACTAGCCTGCGGGATGCATCCTCTCGCACGTGTTTTTACTCGACTACCCTGCGGGATGCATCCTCTCGCACGTGTTTTTGCTCGACTAGCCATGCGCATCCCAAAAAACCTGCGCATGCGCATCCCACAAAACCTCGCACGTGTTTTTACTCGACTAGCCTGCGGGATGCATCCTCTCGCACGTGTTTTTACTCGACTAGCCTGCGGGATGCATCCTCTCGCACGTGTTTTTACACGACTACCCTGCGGGATGCATCCTCTCGCACGTGTTTTTGCTCGACTAGCCATGCGCATCCCAAAAAACCTGCGCATGCGCATCCCACAAAACCTGCGCATGCGCATCCCACAAAACCTCGCACGTGTTTTTACTCGACTAGCCTGCGGGATGCATCCTCTCGCACGTGTTTTTACTCGACTAGCCTGCGGGATGCATCCTCTCGCACGTGTTTTTGCTCGACTAGCCTGCGGGATGCATCCTCTCGCACGTGTTTTTGCTCGACTAGCCTGCGGGATGCATCCTCTCGCACGTGTTTGTGCTCGACTAGCCTGCGGGATGCATCCTCTCGCACGTGTTTTTACTCGACTAGCCTGCGGGATGCATCCTCTCGCACGTGTTTTTGCTCGACTACCCTGCGGGATGCATCCTCTCTCACGTGTTTTTGCTCGACTAGCCATGCGCATCCCAAAAAACCTGCGCATGCGCATCCCACAAAACCTGCGCATGCGCATCCCACAAAACCTCGCACGTGTTTTTGCTCGACTAGCCATGCGCATCCCAAAAAACCTGCGCATGCGCATCCCACAAAGCCTGCGCATGCGCATCCCACAAAACCTCGCACGTGTTTTTACTCGACTAGCCTGCGGGATGCATCCTCTCGCACGTGTTTTTACTCGACTACCCTGCGGGATGCATCCTCTCGCACGTGTTTTTGCTCGACTAGCCATGCGCATCCCAAAAAACCTGCGCATGCGCATCCCACAAAACCTGCGCATGCGCATCCCACAAAACCTCGCACGTGTTTTTACTCGACTAGCCTGCGGGATGCATCCTCTCGCACGTGTTTTTACTCGACTAGCCTGCGGGATGCATCCTCTCGCACGTGTTTTTACACGACTAGCCAGGCGGGATGCATCCTCTCGCACGTGTTTTTACTCGACTAGCCTGCAGGATGCATCCTCTCGCACGTGTTTTTGCTCGACTAGCCATGCGCATCCCAAAAAACCTGCGCATGCGCATCCCACAAAACCTGCGCATGCGCATCCCACAAAACCTCGCACGTGATTTTACTCGACTAGCCTGCGGGATGCATCCTCTCGCACGTGTTTTTACTCGACTAGCCTGCAGGATGCATCCTCTCGCACGTGTTTTTACTCGACTAGCCTGCGGGATGCATCCTCTCGCACGTGTTTTTACTCGACTAGCCTGCGGGATGCATCCTCTCGCACGTGTTTTTGCTGGACTAGCCTGCGGGATGCATCCTCTCGCACGTGTTTTTGCTCGACTAGGCATGCGCGCCCAAAAAACCTGCGCATGCGCATCCCAAAAAACCTGCGCATGCGCATCCCACAAAACCTCGCACGTGTTTTTACTCGACTAGCCTGCGGGATGCATCCTCTCGCACGTGTTTTTACTCGACTAGCCTGCGGGATGCATCCTCTCGCACGTGTCTTTACTCGACTAGCCTGCGGGATGCATCCTCTCGCACGTGTTTTTACTCGACTAGCCTGCGGGATGCATCCTCTCGCACGTGTTTTTACTCGACTAGCCTGCGGGATGCATCCTCTCGCACGTGTTTTTACTCGACTAGCCTGCGGGATGCATCCTCTCGCACGTGTTTTTACTCGACTAGCCTGCGGGATGCATCCTCTCGCACGTGTTTTTGCTCGACTAGCCATGCGCATCCCAAAAAACCTGCGCATGCGCATCCCACAAAACCTGCGCATGCGCATCCCACAAAACCTCGCACGTGTTTTTACTCGATTAGCCTGCGGGATGCATCCTCTCGCACGTGTTTTTACTCGACTACCCTGCGGGATGCATCCTCTCGCACGTGTTTTTGCTCGACTAGCCATGCGCATCCCAAAAAACCTGCGCATGCGCATCCCACAAAACCTCGCACGTGTTTTTACTCGACTAGCCTGCGGGATGCATCCTCTCGCACGTGTTTTTACTCGACTAGCCTGCGGGATGCATCCTCTCGCACGTGTTTTTACTCGACTAGCCTGCGGGATGCATCCTCTCGCACGTGTTTTTACTCGACTAGCCTGCGGGATGCATCCTCTCGCACGTGTTTTTGCTGGACTAGCCTGCGGGATGCATCCTCTCGCACGTGTTTTTGCTCGACTAGGCATGCGCGCCCAAAAAACCTGCGCATGCGCATCCCAAAAAACCTGCGCATGCGCATCCCACAAAACCTCGCACGTGTTTTTACTCGACTAGCCTGCGGGATGCATCCTCTCGCACGTGTTTTTACTCGACTAGCCTGCGGGATGCATCCTCTCGCACGTGTCTTTACTCGACTAGCCTGCGGGATGCATCCTCTCGCACGTGTTTTTACTCGACTAGCCTGCGGGATGCATCCTCTCGCACGTGTTTTTACTCGACTAGCCTGCGGGATGCATCCTCTCGCACGTGTTTTTACTCGACTAGCCTGCGGGATGCATCCTCTCGCACGTGTTTTTACTCGACTAGCCTGCGGGATGCATCCTCTCGCACGTGTTTTTGCTCGACTAGCCATGCGCATCCCAAAAAACCTGCGCATGCGCATCCCACAAAACCTGCGCATGCGCATCCCACAAAACCTCGCACGTGTTTTTACTCGATTAGCCTGCGGGATGCATCCTCTCGCACGTGTTTTTACTCGACTACCCTGCGGGATGCATCCTCTCGCACGTGTTTTTGCTCGACTAGCCATGCGCATCCCAAAAAACCTGCGCATGCGCATCCCACAAAACCTCGCACGTGTTTTTACTCGACTAGCCTGCGGGATGCATCCTCTCGCACGTGTTTTTACTCGACTAGCCTGCGGGATGCATCCTCTCGCACGTGTTTTTACACGACTACCCTGCGGGATGCATCCTCTCGCACGTGTTTTTGCTCGACTAGCCATGCGCATCCCAAAAAACCTGCGCATGCGCATCCCACAAAACCTGCGCATGCGCATCCCACAAAACCTCGCACGTGTTTTTACTCGACTAGCCTGCGGGATGCATCCTCTCGCACGTGTTTTTACTCGACTAGCCTGCAGGATGCATCCTCTCGCACGTGTTTTTACTCGACTAGCCTGCGGGATGCATCCTCTCGCACGTGTTTTTACTCGACTAGCCTGCGGGATGCATCCTCTCGCACGTGTTTTTACTCGACTAGCCTGCGGGATGCATCCTCTCGCACGTGTTTTTACACGACTAGCCTGCGGGATGCATCCTCTCGCACGTGTTTTTACTCGACTACACTGCGGGATGCATCCTCTCGCACGTGTTTTTGCTCGACTAGCCATGCGCATCCCAAAAAACCTGCGCATGCGCATCCCACAAAACCTCGCATGTGTTTTTACTCGACTAGCCTGCGGGATGCATCCTCTCGCACGTGTTTTTACTCGACTAGCCTGCGGGATGCATCCTCTCGCACGTGTTTTTGCTCGACTAGCCTGCGGGATGCATCCTCTCGCACGTGTTTGTGCTCGACTAGCCTGCGGGATGCATCCTCTCGCACGTGTTTTTACTCGACTAGCCTGCGGGATGCATCCTCTCGCACGTGTTTTTGCTCGACTAGCCTGCGGGATGCATCCTCTCGCACGTGTTTTTGCTCGACTAGCCTGCGGGATGCATCCTCTCGCACGTGTTTTTACTCGACTAGCCTGCAGGTTGCATCCTCTCGCACGTGTTTTTACTCGACTAGCCTGCGGGATGCATCCTCTCGCACGTGTTTTTACTCGACTACCCTGCGGGATGCATCCTCTCGCACGTGTTTTTGCTCGACTAGCCATGCGCATCCCAAAAAACCTGCGCATGCGCATCCCACAAAACCTCGCACGTGTTTTTACTCGACTAGCCTGCGGGATGCATCCTCTCGCACGTGTTTTTACTCGACTAGCCTGCGGGATGCATCCTCTCGCACGTGTTTTTACTCGACTAGCCTGCGGGATGCATCCTCTCGCACGTGTTTTTACTCGACTAGCCTGCGGGATGCATCCTCTCGCACGTGTTTGTGCTCGACTAGCCTGTGGGATGCATCCTCTCGCACGTGTTTTTACTCGACTAGCCTGCGGGATGCATCCTCTCGCACGTGTTTTTGCTCGACTAGCCTGCGGGATGCAACCTCTCGCACGTGTTTTTGCTCGACTAGCCTGCGGGATGCATCCTCTCGCACGTGTTTTTACTCGACTAGCCTGCGGGATGCATCCTCTCGCACGTGTTTTTGCTCGACTAGGCATGCGCATCCCAAAAAACCTGCGCATGCGCATCCCAAAAAACCTGCGCATGCGCATCCCACAAAACCTGCGCATGCGCATCCCACAAAACCTCGCACGTGTTTTTACTCGACTAGCCTGCGGGATGCATCCTCTCACACGTGTTTTTGCTCGACTAGCCTGCGGGATGCATCCTCTCGCACGTGTTTTTGCTGGACTAGCCTGCGGTATGCATCCTCTCGCACGTGTTTTTGCTCGACTATGCATGCGCATCCCAAAAAACCTGCGCATGCGCATCCCAAAAAACCTGCGCATGCGCATCCCACAAAACCTGCGCATGCGCATCCCACAAAACCTCGCACGTGTTTTTACTCGACTAGCCTGCGGGATGCATCCTCTCGCACGTGTTTTTACTCGACTAGCCTGCGGGATGCATCCTCTCTCACGTGTTTTTGCTCGACTAGCCATGCGCATCCCAAAAAACCTGCGCATGCGCATCCCACAAAACCTGCGCATGCGCATCCCACAAAACCTCGCACGTGTTTTTGCTCGACTAGCCATGCGCATCCCACAAAACCTGCGCATGCGCATCCCACAAAACCTCGCACGTGTTTTTACTCGACTAGCCTGCGGGATGCATCCTCTCGCACGTGTTTTTACTCGACTAGCCTGCGGGATGCATCCTCTCGCACGTGTTTTTACTCGACTAGCCTGCGGCATGCATCCTCTCGCACGTGTTTTTACTCGACTAGCCAGGCGGGATGCATCCTCTCGCACGTGTTTTTACTCGACTAGCCTGCAGGATGCATCCTCTCGCACGTGTTTTTACTCGACTAGCCTGCGGGATGCATCCTCTCGCACGTGTTTTTGCTCGACTAGGCATGCGCATCCCAAAAAACCTGCGCATGCGCATCCCACAAAACCTGCGCATGCGCATCCCACAAACCCTCGCACGTGTTTTTACTCGACTAGCCTGCGGGATGCATCCTCTCGCACGTGTTTTTACTCGACTAGCCTGCGGGATGCATCCTCTCGCACGTGTTTTTACTCGACTAGCCTGCGGGATGCATCCTCTCGCACGTGTTTTTACTCGACTAGCCTGCGGGATGCATCCTCTCGCACGTGTTTTTACTCGACTACCCTGCGGGATGCATCCTCTCGCACGTGTTTTTGCTCGACTAGCCATGCGCATCCCAAAAAACCTGCGCATGCGCATCCCACAAAACCTCGCACGTGTTTTTACTCGACTAGCCTGCGGGATGCATCCTCTCGCACGTGTTTTTACTCGACTAGCCTGCGGGATGCATCCTCTCGCACGTGTTTTTACACGACTACCCTGCGGGATGCATCCTCTCGCACGTGTTTTTGCTCGACTAGCCATGCGCATCCCAAAAAACCTGCGCATGCGCATCCCACAAAACCTCGCACGTGTTTTTACTCGACTAGCCTGCGGGATGCATCCTCTCGCACGTGTTTTTACTCGACTAGCCTGCAGGATGCATCCTCTCGCACGTGTTTTTACTCGACTAGCCTGCGGGATGCATCCTCTCGCACGTGTTTTTACTCGACTAGCCTGCGGGATGCATCCTCTCGCACGTGTTTTTACTCGACTAGCCTGCGGGATGCATCCTCTCGCACGTGTTTTTACACGACTAGCCTGCGGGATGCATCCTCTCGCACGTGTTTTTACTCGACTACCCTGCGGGATGCATCCTCTCGCACGTGTTTTTGCTCGACTAGCCATGCGCATCCCAAAAAACCTGCGCATGCGCATCCCACAAAACCTGCGCATGCGCATCCCACAAAACCTCGCACGTGATTTTACTCGACTAGCCTGCGGGATGCATCCTCTCGCACGTGTTTTTACTCGACTAGCCTGCAGGATGCATCCTCTCGCACGTGTTTTTACTCGACTAGCCTGCGGGATGCATCCTCTCGCACGTGTTTTTACTCGACTAGCCTGCGGGATGCATCCTCTCGCACGTGTTTTTGCTGGACTAGCCTGCGGGATGCATCCTCTCGCACGTGTTTTTGCTCGACTAGGCATGCGCATCCCAAAAAACCTGCGCATGCGCATCCCAAAAAACCTGCGCATGCGCATCCCACAAAACCTCGCACGTGTTTTTACTCGACTAGCCTGCGGGATGCATCCTCTCGCACGTGTTTTTACTCGACTAGCCTGCGGGATGCATCCTCTCGCACGTGTTTTTACTCGACTAGCCTGCGGGATGCATCCTCTCGCACGTGTTTTTGCTCGACTAGCCATGCGCATCCCAAAAAACCTGCGCATGCGCATCCCACAAAACCTGCGCATGCGCATCCCACAAAACCTCGCACGTGTTTTTACTCGACTAGCCTGCGGGATGCATCCTCTCGCACGTGTTTTTACTCGACTAGCCTGCGGGATGCATCCTCTCGCACGTGTTTTTACTCGACTAGCCAGGCGGGATGCATCCTCTCGCACGTGTTTTTACTCGACTAGCCTGCAGGATGCATCCTCTCGCACGTGTTTTTACTCGACTAGCCTGCGGGATGCATCCTCTCGCACGTGTTTTTGCTCGACTAGGCATGCGCATCCAAAAAACATGCGCATGCGCATCCCACAAAACCTGCGCATGCGCATCCCACAAACCCTCGCACGTGTTTTTACTCGACTAGCCTGCGGGATGCATCCTCTCGCACGTGTTTTTACTCGACTAGCCTGCGGGATGCATCCTCTCGCACGTGTTTTTACTCGACTAGCCTGCGGGATGCATCCTCTCGCACGTGTTTTTACTCGACTAGCCTGCGGGATGCATCCTCTCGCACGTGTTTTTGCTCGACTAGCCATGCGCATCCCAAAAAACCTGCGCATGCGCATCCCACAAAACCCGCGCATGCGCATCCCACAAAACCTCGCACGTGTTTTGACTCGACTAGCCTGCGGGATGCATCCCCTCGCACGTGTTTTTGCTCTACTAGCCTGCGGGATGCATCCTCTCGCACGTGTTTTTACTCGACTAGCCTGCGGGATGCATCCTCTCGCACGTGTTTTTACTCGACTACCCTGCGGGATGCATCCTCTCGCACGTGTTTTTGCTCGACTAGCCATGCGCATCCCAAAAAACCTGCGCATGCGCATCCCACAAAACCTCGCACGTGTTTTTACTCGACTAGCCTGCGGGATGCATCCTCTCGCACGTGTTTTTACTCGACTAGCCTGCGGGATGCATCCTCTCGCACGTGTTTTTACACGACAACCCTGCGGGATGCATCCTCTCGCACGTGTTTTTGCTCGACTAGCCATGCGCATCCCAAAAAACCTGCGCATGCGCATCCCACAAAACCTCGCACGTGTTTTTACTCGACTAGCCTGCGGGATGCATCCTCTCGCACGTGTTTTTACTCGACTAGCCTGCAGGATGCATCCTCTCGCACGTGTTTTTACTCGCCTAGCCTGCGGGATGCATCCTCTCGCACGTGTTTTTACTCGACTAGCCTGCGGGATGCATCCTCTCGCACGTGTTTTTACTCGACTAGCCTGCGGGATGCATCCTCTCGCATGTGTTTTTACACGACTAGCCTGCGGGATGCATCCTCTCGCACGTGTTTTTACTCGACTACCCTGCGGGATGCATCCTCTCGCACGTGTTTTTGCTCGACTAGCCATGCGCATCCCAAAAAACCTGCGCATGCGCATCCCACAAAACCTGCGCATGCGCATCCCACAAAACCTCGCACGTGATTTTACTCGACTAGCCTGCGGGATGCATCCTCTCGCACGTGTTTTTACTCGACTAGCCTGCAGGATGCATCCTCTCGCACGTGTTTTTACTCGACTAGCCTGCGGGATGCATCCTCTCGCACGTGTTTTTACTCGACTAGCCTGCGGGATGCATCCTCTCGCACGTGTTTTTGCTGGACTAGCCTGCGGGATGCATCCTCTCGCACGTGTTTTTGCTCGACTAGGCATGCGCATCCCAAAAAACCTGCGCATGCGCATCCCAAAAAACCTGCGCATGCGCATCCCACAAAACCTCGCACGTGTTTTTACTCGACTAGCCTGCGGGATGCATCCTCTCGCACGTGTTTTTACTCGACTAGCCTGCGGGATGCATCCTCTCGCACGTGTTTTTACTCGACTAGCCTGCGGGATGCATCCTCTCGCACGTGTTTTTACTCGACTAGCCTGCGGGTTGCATCCTCTCGCACGTGTTTTTACTCGACTAGCCTGCGGGATGCATCCTCTCGCACGTGTTTTTACTCGACTAGCCTGCGGGATGCATCCTCTCGCACGTGTTTTTTGCTCGACTAGCCATGCGCATCCCAAAAAACCTGCGCATGCGCATCCCACAAAACCTGCGCATGCGCATCCCACAAAACCTCGCACGTGTTTTTACTCGACTAGCCTGCGGGATGCATCCTCTCGCACGTGTTTTTGCTCTACTAGCCTGCGGGATGCATCCTCTCGCACGTGTTTTTGCTCGACTAGCCTGCGGGATGCATCCTCTCGCACGTGTTTTTGCTCGACTAGCCTGCGGGATGCATCCTCTCGCACGTGTTTTTACTCGACTAGCCTGCAGGATGCATCCTCTCGCACGTGTTTTTACTCGACTAGCCTGCGGGATGCATCCTCTCGCACGTGTTTTTACTCGACTACCCTGCGGGATGCATCCTCTCGCACGTGTTTTTGCTCGACTAGCCATGCGCATCCCAAAAAACCTGCGCATGCGCATCCCACAAAACCTCGCACGTGTTTTTACTCGACTAGCCTGCGGGATGCATCCTCTCGCACGTGTTTTTACTCGACTAGCCTGCGGGATGCATCCTCTCGCACGTGTTTTTACACGACTACCCTGCGGGATGCATCCTCTCGCACGTGTTTTTGCTCGACTAGCCATGCGCATCCCAAAAAACCTGCGCATGCGCATCCCACAAAACCTGCGCATGCGCATCCCACAAAACCTCGCACGTGTTTTTACTCGACTAGCCTGCGGGATGCATCCTCTCGCACGTGTTTTTACTCGACTAGCCTGCAGGATGCATCCTCTCGCACGTGTTTTTACTCGACTAGCCTGCGGGATGCATCCTCTCGCACGTGTTTTTACTCGACTAGCCTGCGGGATGCATCCTCTCGCACGTGTTTTTGCTGGACTAGCCTGCGGGATGCATCCTCCCGCACGTGTTTTTGCTCGACTAGGCATGCGCATCCCAAAAAACCTGCGCATGCGCATCCCAAAAAACCTGCGCATGCGCATCCCTCAAAACCTGCGCATGCGCATCCCACAAAACCTCGCACGTGTTTTTACTCGACTAGCCTGCGGGATGCATCCTCTCGCACGTGTTTTTACTCGACTAGCCTGCGGGATGCATCCTCTCGCACGTGTTTTTACTCGACTAGCCTGCGGGATGCATCCTCTCGCACGTGTTTTTACTCGACTAGCCTGCGGGATGCATCCTCTCGCACGTGTTTTTGCTCGACTAGCCATGCGCATCCCAAAAAACCTGCGCATGCGCATCCCACAAAACCTGCGCATGCGCATCCCACAAAACCTCGCACGTGTTTTTACTCGACTAGCCTGCGGGATGC
Organism: Lasioglossum baleicum; assembly: GCF_051020765.1. Lineage (NCBI taxonomy): Eukaryota > Metazoa > Arthropoda > Insecta > Hymenoptera > Halictidae > Lasioglossum > Lasioglossum baleicum. The sequence continues at coordinate 56,219 of NW_027469314.1, read as the reverse complement.
ATCCTCTCACACGTGTTTTTGCTCGACTAGCCTGCGGGATGCATCCTCTCGCACGTGTTTTTGCTGGACTAGCCTGCGGTATGCATCCTCTCGCACGTGTTTTTGCTCGACTATGCATGCGCATCCCAAAAAACCTGCGCATGCGCATCCCAAAAAACCTGCGCATGCGCATCCCACAAAACCTGCGCATGCGCATCCCACAAAACCTCGCACGTGTTTTTACTCGACTAGCCTGCGGGATGCATCCTCTCGCACGTGTTTTTACTCGACTAGCCTGCGGGATGCATCCTCTCGCACGTGTTTTTGCTCGACTAGCCTGCGGGATGCATCCTCTCGCACGTGTTTTTGCTCGACTAGCCTGCGGGATGCATCCTCTCGCACGTGTTTGTGCTCGACTAGCCTGCGGGATGCATCCTCTCGCACGTGTTTTTACTCGACTAGCCTGCGGGATGCATCCTCTCGCACGTGTTTTTGCTCGACTACCCTGCGGGATGCATCCTCTCTCACGTGTTTTTGCTCGACTAGCCATGCGCATCCCAAAAAACCTGCGCATGCGCATCCCACAAAACCTGCGCATGCGCATCCCACAAAACCTCGCACGTGTTTTTGCTCGACTAGCCATGCGCATCCCAAAAAACCTGCGCATGCGCATCCCACAAAGCCTGCGCATGCGCATCCCACAAAACCTCGCACGTGTTTTTACTCGACTAGCCTGCGGGATGCATCCTCTCGCACGTGTTTTTACTCGACTACCCTGCGGGATGCATCCTCTCGCACGTGTTTTTGCTCGACTAGCCATGCGCATCCCAAAAAACCTGCGCATGCGCATCCCACAAAACCTGCGCATGCGCATCCCACAAAACCTCGCACGTGTTTTTACTCGACTAGCCTGCGGGATGCATCCTCTCGCACGTGTTTTTACTCGACTAGCCTGCGGGATGCATCCTCTCGCACGTGTTTTTACACGACTAGCCAGGCGGGATGCATCCTCTCGCACGTGTTTTTACTCGACTAGCCTGCAGGATGCATCCTCTCGCACGTGTTTTTGCTCGACTAGCCATGCGCATCCCAAAAAACCTGCGCATGCGCATCCCACAAAACCTGCGCATGCGCATCCCACAAAACCTCGCACGTGATTTTACTCGACTAGCCTGCGGGATGCATCCTCTCGCACGTGTTTTTACTCGACTAGCCTGCGGGATGCATCCTCTCGCACGTGTTTTTGCTGGACTAGCCTGCGGGATGCATCCTCTCGCACGTGTTTTTGCTCGACTAGGCATGCGCATCCCAAAAAACCTGCGCATGCGCATCCCAAAAAACCTGCGCATGCGCATCCCACAAAACCTCGCACGTGTTTTTACTCGACTAGCCTGCGGGATGCATCCTCTCGCACGTGTTTTTACTCGACTAGCCTGCGGGATGCATCCTCTCGCACGTGTTTTTACTCGACTAGCCTGCGGGATGCATCCTCTCGCACGTGTTTTTACTCGACTAGCCTGCGGGATGCATCCTCTCGCACGTGTTTTTACTCGACTAGCCTGCGGGATGCATCCTCTCGCACGTGTTTTTACTCGACTAGCCTGCGGGATGCATCCTCTCGCACGTGTTTTTACTCGACTAGCCTGCGGGATGCATCCTCTCGCACGTGTTTTTGCTCGACTAGCCATGCGCATCCCAAAAAACCTGCGCATGCGCATCCCACAAAACCTGCGCATGCGCATCCCACAAAACCTCGCACGTGTTTTTACTCGACTAGCCTGCGGGATGCATCCTCTCGCACGTGTTTTTGCTCTACTAGCCTGCGGGATGCATCCTCTCGCACGTGTTTTTGCTCGACTAGCCTGCGGGATGCATCCTCTCGCACGTGTTTTTGCTCGACTAGCCTGCGGGATGCATCCTCTCGCACGTGTTTTTACTCGACTAGCCTGCAGGATGCATCCTCTCGCACGTGTTTTTACTCGACTAGCCTGCGGGATGCATCCTCTCGCACGTGTTTTTACTCGACTACCCTGCGGGATGCATCCTCTCGCACGTGTTTTTGCTCGACTAGCCATGCGCATCCCAAAAAACCTGCGCATGCGCATCCCACAAAACCTCGCACGTGTTTTTACTCGACTAGCCTGCGGGATGCATCCTCTCGCACGTGTTTTTACTCGACTAGCCTGCGGGATGCATCCTCTCGCACGTGTTTTTACACGACTACCCTGCGGGATGCATCCTCTCGCACGTGTTTTTGCTCGACTAGCCATGCGCATCCCAAAAAACCTGCGCATGCGCATCCCACAAAACCTGCGCATGCGCATCCCACAAAACCTCGCACGTGTTTTTACTCGACTAGCCTGCGGGATGCATCCTCTCGCACGTGTTTTTACTCGACTAGCCTGCAGGATGCATCCTCTCGCACGTGTTTTTACTCGACTAGCCTGCGGGATGCATCCTCTCGCACGTGTTTTTACTCGACTAGCCTGCGGGATGCATCCTCTCGCACGTGTTTTTGCTGGACTAGCCTGCGGGATGCATCCTCTCGCACGTGTTTTTGCTCGACTAGGCATGCGCATCCCAAAAAACCTGCGCATGCGCATCCCAAAAAACCTGCGCATGCGCATCCCACAAAACCTCGCACGTGTTTTTACTCGACTAGCCTGCGGGATGCATCCTCTCACACGTGTTTTTGCTCGACTAGCCTGCGGGATGCATCCTCTCGCACGTGTTTTTGCTGGACTAGCCTGCGGTATGCATCCTCTCGCACGTGTTTTTGCTCGACTATGCATGCGCATCCCAAAAAACCTGCGCATGCGCATCCCAAAAAACCTGCGCATGCGCATCCCACAAAACCTGCGCATGCGCATCCCACAAAACCTCGCACGTGTTTTTACTCGACTAGCCTGCGGGATGCATCCTCTCGCACGTGTTTTTACTCGACTAGCCTGCGGGATGCATCCTCTCGCACGTGTTTTTGCTCGACTAGCCTGCGGGATGCATCCTCTCGCACGTGTTTTTGCTCGACTAGCCTGCGGGATGCATCCTCTCGCACGTGTTTGTGCTCGACTAGCCTGCGGGATGCATCCTCTCGCACGTGTTTTTACTCGACTAGCCTGCGGGATGCATCCTCTCGCACGTGTTTTTGCTCGACTACCCTGCGGGATGCATCCTCTCTCACGTGTTTTTGCTCGACTAGCCATGCGCATCCCAAAAAACCTGCGCATGCGCATCCCACAAAACCTGCGCATGCGCATCCCACAAAACCTCGCACGTGTTTTTGCTCGACTAGCCATGCGCATCCCAAAAAACCTGCGCATGCGCATCCCACAAAGCCTGCGCATGCGCATCCCACAAAACCTCGCACGTGTTTTTACTCGACTAGCCTGCGGGATGCATCCTCTCGCACGTGTTTTTACTCGACTACCCTGCGGGATGCATCCTCTCGCACGTGTTTTTGCTCGACTAGCCATGCGCATCCCAAAAAACCTGCGCATGCGCATCCCACAAAACCTGCGCATGCGCATCCCACAAAACCTCGCACGTGTTTTTACTCGACTAGCCTGCGGGATGCATCCTCTCGCACGTGTTTTTACTCGACTAGCCTGCGGGATGCATCCTCTCGCACGTGTTTTTACACGACTAGCCAGGCGGGATGCATCCTCTCGCACGTGTTTTTACTCGACTAGCCTGCAGGATGCATCCTCTCGCACGTGTTTTTGCTCGACTAGCCATGCGCATCCCAAAAAACCTGCGCATGCGCATCCCACAAAACCTGCGCATGCGCATCCCACAAAACCTCGCACGTGATTTTACTCGACTAGCCTGCGGGATGCATCCTCTCGCACGTGTTTTTACTCGACTAGCCTGCAGGATGCATCCTCTCGCACGTGTTTTTACTCGACTAGCCTGCGGGATGCATCCTCTCGCACGTGTTTTTACTCGACTAGCCTGCGGGATGCATCCTCTCGCACGTGTTTTTGCTGGACTAGCCTGCGGGATGCATCCTCTCGCACGTGTTTTTGCTCGACTAGGCATGCGCGCCCAAAAAACCTGCGCATGCGCATCCCAAAAAACCTGCGCATGCGCATCCCACAAAACCTCGCACGTGTTTTTACTCGACTAGCCTGCGGGATGCATCCTCTCGCACGTGTTTTTACTCGACTAGCCTGCGGGATGCATCCTCTCGCACGTGTCTTTACTCGACTAGCCTGCGGGATGCATCCTCTCGCACGTGTTTTTACTCGACTAGCCTGCGGGATGCATCCTCTCGCACGTGTTTTTACTCGACTAGCCTGCGGGATGCATCCTCTCGCACGTGTTTTTACTCGACTAGCCTGCGGGATGCATCCTCTCGCACGTGTTTTTACTCGACTAGCCTGCGGGATGCATCCTCTCGCACGTGTTTTTGCTCGACTAGCCATGCGCATCCCAAAAAACCTGCGCATGCGCATCCCACAAAACCTGCGCATGCGCATCCCACAAAACCTCGCACGTGTTTTTACTCGACTAGCCTGCGGGATGCATCCTCTCGCACGTGTTTTTACTCGACTACCCTGCGGGATGCATCCTCTCGCACGTGTTTTTGCTCGACTAGCCATGCGCATCCCAAAAAACCTGCGCATGCGCATCCCACAAAACCTCGCACGTGTTTTTACTCGACTAGCCTGCGGGATGCATCCTCTCGCACGTGTTTTTACTCGACTAGCCTGCGGGATGCATCCTCTCGCACGTGTTTTTACACGACTACCCTGCGGGATGCATCCTCTCGCACGTGTTTTTGCTCGACTAGCCATGCGCATCCCAAAAAACCTGCGCATGCGCATCCCACAAAACCTGCGCATGCGCATCCCACAAAACCTCGCACGTGTTTTTACTCGACTAGCCTGCGGGATGCATCCTCTCGCACGTGTTTTTACTCGACTAGCCTGCAGGATGCATCCTCTCGCACGTGTTTTTACTCGACTAGCCTGCGGGATGCATCCTCTCGCACGTGTTTTTACTCGACTAGCCTGCGGGATGCATCCTCTCGCACGTGTTTTTACTCGACTAGCCTGCGGGATGCATCCTCTCGCACGTGTTTTTACACGACTAGCCTGCGGGATGCATCCTCTCGCACGTGTTTTTACTCGACTACACTGCGGGATGCATCCTCTCGCACGTGTTTTTGCTCGACTAGCCATGCGCATCCCAAAAAACCTGCGCATGCGCATCCCACAAAACCTCGCATGTGTTTTTACTCGACTAGCCTGCGGGATGCATCCTCTCGCACGTGTTTTTACTCGACTAGCCTGCGGGATGCATCCTCTCGCACGTGTTTTTGCTCGACTAGCCTGCGGGATGCATCCTCTCGCACGTGTTTGTGCTCGACTAGCCTGCGGGATGCATCCTCTCGCACGTGTTTTTACTCGACTAGCCTGCGGGATGCATCCTCTCGCACGTGTTTTTGCTCGACTAGCCTGCGGGATGCATCCTCTCGCACGTGTTTTTGCTCGACTAGCCTGCGGGATGCATCCTCTCGCACGTGTTTTTACTCGACTAGCCTGCAGGTTGCATCCTCTCGCACGTGTTTTTACTCGACTAGCCTGCGGGATGCATCCTCTCGCACGTGTTTTTACTCGACTACCCTGCGGGATGCATCCTCTCGCACGTGTTTTTGCTCGACTAGCCATGCGCATCCCAAAAAACCTGCGCATGCGCATCCCACAAAACCTCGCACGTGTTTTTACTCGACTAGCCTGCGGGATGCATCCTCTCGCACGTGTTTTTACTCGACTAGCCTGCGGGATGCATCCTCTCGCACGTGTTTTTACTCGACTAGCCTGCGGGATGCATCCTCTCGCACGTGTTTTTACTCGACTAGCCTGCGGGATGCATCCTCTCGCACGTGTTTGTGCTCGACTAGCCTGTGGGATGCATCCTCTCGCACGTGTTTTTACTCGACTAGCCTGCGGGATGCATCCTCTCGCACGTGTTTTTGCTCGACTAGCCTGCGGGATGCAACCTCTCGCACGTGTTTTTGCTCGACTAGCCTGCGGGATGCATCCTCTCGCACGTGTTTTTACTCGACTAGCCTGCGGGATGCATCCTCTCGCACGTGTTTTTGCTCGACTAGGCATGCGCATCCCAAAAAACCTGCGCATGCGCATCCCAAAAAACCTGCGCATGCGCATCCCACAAAACCTGCGCATGCGCATCCCACAAAACCTCGCACGTGTTTTTACTCGACTAGCCTGCGGGATGCATCCTCTCGCACGTGTTTTTGCTCGACTAGCCTGCGGGATGCATCCTCTCGCACGTGTTTTTGCTCGACTAGCCTGCGGGATGCATCCTCTCGCACGTTTTTGTGCTCGACTAGCCTGCGGGATGCATCCTCTCGCACGTGTTTTTACTCGACTAGCCTGCGGGATGCATCCTCTCGCACGTGTTTTTGCTCGACTAGCCTGCGGGATGCATCCTCTCGCACGTGTTTTTGCTCGACTAGCCTGCGGGATGCATCCTCTCGCACGTGTTTTTACTCGACTAGCCTGCAGGATGCATCCTCTCGCACGTGTTTTTACTCGACTAGCCTGCGGGATGCATCCTCTCGCACGTGTTTTTACTCGACTACCCTGCGGGATGCATCCTCTCGCACGTGTTTTTGCTCGACTAGCCATGCGCATCCCAAAAAACCTGCGCATGCGCATCCCACAAAACCTCGCACGTGTTTGTGCTCGACTAGCCTGCGGGATGCATCCTCTCGCACGTGTTTTTACTCGACTAGCCTGCGGGATGCATCCTCTCGCACGTGTTTTTGCTCGACTAGCCTGCGGGATGCATCCTCTCGCACGTGTTTTTGCTCGACTAGCCTGCGGGATGCATCCTCTCGCACGTTTTTGTGCTCGACTAGCCTGCGGGATGCATCCTCTCGCACGTGTTTTTACTCGACTAGCCTGCGGGATGCATCCTCTCGCACGTGTTTTTGCTCGACTAGCCTGCGGGATGCATCCTCTCGCACGTGTTTGTGCTCGACTAGCCTGCGGGATGCATCCTCTCGCACGTGTTTTTACTCGACTAGCCTGCGGGATGCATCCTCTCGCACGTGTTTTTGCTCGACTAGCCATGCGCATCCCAAAAAACCTGCGCATGCGCATCCCACAAAACCTGCGCATGCGCATCCCACAAAACCTCGCACGTGTTTTTGCTCGACTAGCCATGCGCATCCCAAAAAACCTGCGCATGCGCATCCCACGAAACCTCGCACGTGTTTTTGCTCGACTAGCCTGCAGGATGCATCCTCTCGCACGTGTTTTTACTCGACTAGCCTGCGGGATGCATCCTCTCGCACGTGTTTTTACTCGACTAGCCTGCGGGATGCATCCTCTCGCACGTGTTTTTACTCGACTAGCCTGCGGGATGCATCCTCTCGCACGTGTTTTTGCTCGACTAGCCATGCGCATCCCAAAAAACCTGCGCATGCGCATCCCACAAAACCTGCGCATGCGCATCCCACAAAACCTCGCACGTGTTTTTGCTCGACTAGCCATGCGCATCCCAAAAAACCTGCGCATGCGCATCCCACGAAACCTCGCACGTGTTTTTACTCGACTAGCCTGCGGGATGCATCCTCTCGCACGTGTTTTTACTCGACTAGCCTGCGGGATGCATCCTCTCGCACGTGTTTTTGCTGGACTAGCCTGCGGGATGCATCCTCTCGCACGTGTTTTTGGTCGACTAGGCATGCGCATCCCAAAAAACCTGCGCATGCGCATCCCAAAAAACCTGCGCATGCGCATCCCACAAAACCTGCGCATGCGCATCCCACAAAACCTCGCACGTGTTTTTACTCGACTAGCCTGCGGGATGCATCCTCTCGCACGTGTTTTTGCTCAACTAGCCTGCGGGATGCATCCTCTCGCACGTGTTTTTGCTCGACTAGCCTGCGGGATGCATCCTCTCGCACGTGTTTGTGCTCGACTAGCCTGCGGGATGCATCCTCTCGCACGTGTTTTTACTCGACTAGCCTGCGGGATGCATCCTCTCGCACGTGTTTTTGCTCGACTAGCCTGCGGGATGCATCCTCTCGCACGTGTTTTTGCTCGACTAGCCTGCGGGATGCATCCTCTCGCACGTGTTTTTACTCGACTAGCCTGCAGGTTGCATCCTCTCGCACGTGTTTTTACTCGACTAGCCTGCGGGATGCATCCTCTCGCACGTGTTTTTACTCGACTACCCTGCGGGATGCATCCTCTCGCACGTGTTTTTGCTCGACTAGCCATGCGCATCCCAAAAAACCTGCGCATGCGCATCCCACAAAACCTCGCACGTGTTTTTACTCGACTAGCCTGCGGGATGCATCCTCTCGCACGTGTTTTTACTCGACTAGCCTGCGGGATGCATCCTCTCGCACGTGTTTTTACTCGACTAGCCTGCGGGATGCATCCTCTCGCACGTGTTTTTACTCGACTAGCCTGCGGGATGCATCCTCTCGCACGTGTTTGTGCTCGACTAGCCTGTGGGATGCATCCTCTCGCACGTGTTTTTACTCGACTAGCCTGCGGGATGCATCCTCTCGCACGTGTTTTTGCTCGACTAGCCTGCGGGATGCATCCTCTCGCACGTGTTTTTACTCGACTAGCCTGCGGGATGCATCCTCTCGTTCGTGTTTTTGCTGGACTAGCCTGCGGGATGCATCCTCTCGCACGTGTTTTTGCTCGACTAGGCATGCGCATCCCAAAAATCCTGCGCATGCGCATCCCACAAAACCTGCGCATGCGCATCCCACAAAACCTGCGCATGCGCATCCCACAAAACCTCGCACGTGATTTTACTCGACTAGCCTGCGGGATGCATCCTCTCGCACGTGTTTTTACTCGACTAGCCTGCAGGATGCATCCTCTCGCACGTGTTTTTACTCGACTAGCCTGCGGGATGCATCCTCTCGCACGTGTTTGTGCTCGACTAGCCTGCGGGATGCATCCTCTCGCACGTGTTTTTACTCGACTAGCCTGCGGGATGCATCCTCTCGCACGTGTTTTTGCTCGACTAGCCATGCGCATCCCAAAAAACCTGCGCATGCGCATCCCACAAAACCTGCGCATGCGCATCCCACAAAACCTCGCACGTGTTTTTGCTCGACTAGCCATGCGCATCCCAAAAAACCTGCGCATGCGCATCCCACGAAACCTGGCACGTGTTTTTACTCGACTAGCCTGCGGGATGCATCCTCTCGCACGTGTTTTTACTCGACTAGCCTGCGGGATGCATCCTCTCGCACGTGTTTTTACTCGACTACCCTGCGGGATGCATCCTCTCGCACGTGTTTTTGCTCGACTAGCCTGCAGGATGCATCCTCTCGCACGTGTTTTTACTCGACTAGCCTGCGGGATGCATCCTCTCGCACGTGTTTTTACTCGACTAGCCTGCGGGATGCATCCTCTCGCACGTGTTTTTACTCGACTAGCCCGGCGGGATGCATCCTCTCGCACGTGTTTTTACTCGACTAGCCTGCGGGATGCATCCTCTCGCACGTGTTTTTACTCTACTAGCCTGCGGGATGCATCCTCTCGCACGTGTTTTTGCTCGACTAGCCATGCGCATCCCAAAAAACCTGCGCATGCGCATCCCACAAAACCTGCGCATGCGCATCCCACAAAACCTCGCACGTGTTTTTGCTCGACTAGCCATGCGCATCCCAAAAAACCTGCGCATGCGCATCCCACGAAACCTCGCACGTGTTTTTACTCGACTAGCCTGCGGGATGCATCCTCTCGCACGTGTTTTTACTCGACTAGCCTGCGGGATGCATCCTCTCGCACGTGTTTTTGCTGGACTAGCCTGCGGGATGCATCCTCTCGCACGTGTTTTTGGTCGACTAGGCATGCGCATCCCAAAAAACCTGCGCATGCGCATCCCAAAAAACCTGCGCATGCGCATCCCACAAAACCTGCGCATGCGCATCCCACAAAACCTCGCACGTGTTTTTACTCGACTAGCCTGCGGGATGCATCCTCTCGCACGTGTTTTTGCTCAACTAGCCTGCGGGATGCATCCTCTCGCACGTGTTTTTGCTCGACTAGCCTGCGGGATGCATCCTCTCGCACGTGTTTGTGCTCGACTAGCCTGCGGGATGCATCCTCTCGCACGTGTTTTTACTCGACTAGCCTGCGGGATGCATCCTCTCGCACGTGTTTTTGCTCGACTAGCCTGCGGGATGCATCCTCTCGCACGTGTTTTTGCTCGACTAGCCTGCGGGATGCATCCTCTCGCACGTGTTTTTACTCGACTAGCCTGCAGGTTGCATCCTCTCGCACGTGTTTTTACTCGACTAGCCTGCGGGATGCATCCTCTCGCACGTGTTTTTACTCGACTACCCTGCGGGATGCATCCTCTCGCACGTGTTTTTGCTCGACTAGCCATGCGCATCCCAAAAAACCTGCGCATGCGCATCCCACAAAACCTCGCACGTGTTTTTACTCGACTAGCCTGCGGGATGCATCCTCTCGCACGTGTTTTTACTCGACTAGCCTGCGGGATGCATCCTCTCGCACGTGTTTTTACTCGACTAGCCTGCGGGATGCATCCTCTCGCACGTGTTTTTACTCGACTAGCCTGCGGGATGCATCCTCTCGCACGTGTTTGTGCTCGACTAGCCTGTGGGATGCATCCTCTCGCACGTGTTTTTACTCGACTAGCCTGCGGGATGCATCCTCTCGCACGTGTTTTTGCTCGACTAGCCTGCGGGATGCAACCTCTCGCACGTGTTTTTGCTCGACTAGCCTGCGGGATGCATCCTCTCGCACGTGTTTTTACTCGACTAGCCTGCGGGATGCATCCTCTCGCACGTGTTTTTGCTCGACTAGGCATGCGCATCCCAAAAAACCTGCGCATGCGCATCCCAAAAAACCTGCGCATGCGCATCCCACAAAACCTGCGCATGCGCATCCCACAAAACCTCGCACGTGTTTTTACTCGACTAGCCTGCGGGATGCATCCTCTCGCACGTGTTTTTGCTCGACTAGCCTGCGGGATGCATCCTCTCGCACGTGTTTTTGCTCGACTAGCCTGCGGGATGCATCCTCTCGCACGTGTTTGTGCTCGACTAGCCTGCGGGATGCATCCTCTCGCACGTGTTTTTACTCGACTAGCCTGCGGGATGCATCCTCTCGCACGTGTTTTTGCTCGACTAGCCTGCGGGATGCATCCTCTCGCACGTGTTTTTGCTCGACTAGCCTGCGGGATGCATCCTCTCGCACGTGTTTTTACTCGACTAGCCTGCAGGATGCATCCTCTCGCACGTGTTTTTACTCGACTAGCCTGCGGGATGCATCCTCTCGCACGTGTTTTTACTCGACTACCCTGCGGGATGCATCCTCTCGCACGTGTTTTTGCTCGACTAGCCATGCGCATCCCAAAAAACCTGCGCATGCGCATCCCACGAAACCTCGCACGTGTTTTTACTCGACTAGCCTGCGGGATGCATCCTCTCGCACGTGTTTTTACTCGACTAGCCTGCGGGATGCATCCTCTCGCACGTGTTTTTACTCGACTACCCTGCGGGATGCATCCTCTCGCACGTGTTTTTGCTCGACTAGCCTGCAGGATGCATCCTCTCGCACGTGTTTTTACTCGACTAGCCTGCGGGATGCATCCTCTCGCACGTGTTTTTACTCGACTAGCCTGCGGGATGCATCCTCTCGCACGTGTTTTTACTCGACTAGCCCGGCGGGATGCATCCTCTCGCACGTGTTTTTACTCGACTAGCCTGCGGGATGCATCCTCTCGCACGTGTTTTTACTCGACTAGCCTGCGGGATGCATCCTCTCGCACGTGTTTTTACTCTACTAGCCTGCGGGATGCATCCTCTCGCACGTGTTTTTGCTCGACTAGCCATGCGCATCCCAAAAAACCTGCGCATGCGCATCCCACAAAACCTGCGCATGCGCATCCCACAAAACCTCGCACGTGTTTTTGCTCGACTAGCCATGCGCATCCCAAAAAACCTGCGCATGCGCATCCCACGAAACCTCGCACGTGTTTTTACTCGACTAGCCTGCGGGATGCATCCTCTCGCACGTGTTTTTACTCGACTAGCCTGCGGGATGCATCCTCTCGCACGTGTTTTTGCTGGACTAGCCTGCGGGATGCATCCTCTCGCACGTGTTTTTGGTCGACTAGGCATGCGCATCCCAAAAAACCTGCGCATGCGCATCCCAAAAAACCTGCGCATGCGCATCCCACAAAACCTGCGCATGCGCATCCCACAAAACCTCGCACGTGTTTTTACTCGACTAGCCTGCGGGATGCATCCTCTCGCACGTGTTTTTGCTCAACTAGCCTGCGGGATGCATCCTCTCGCACGTGTTTTTGCTCGACTAGCCTGCGGGATGCATCCTCTCGCACGTGTTTGTGCTCGACTAGCCTGCGGGATGCATCCTCTCGCACGTGTTTTTACTCGACTAGCCTGCGGGATGCATCCTCTCGCACGTGTTTTTGCTCGACTAGCCTGCGGGATGCATCCTCTCGCACGTGTTTTTGCTCGACTAGCCTGCGGGATGCATCCTCTCGCACGTGTTTTTACTCGACTAGCCTGCAGGTTGCATCCTCTCGCACGTGTTTTTACTCGACTAGCCTGCGGGATGCATCCTCTCGCACGTGTTTTTACTCGACTACCCTGCGGGATGCATCCTCTCGCACGTGTTTTTGCTCGACTAGCCATGCGCATCCCAAAAAACCTGCGCATGCGCATCCCACAAAACCTCGCACGTGTTTTTACTCGACTAGCCTGCGGGATGCATCCTCTCGCACGTGTTTTTACTCGACTAGCCTGCGGGATGCATCCTCTCGCACGTGTTTTTACTCGACTAGCCTGCGGGATGCATCCTCTCGCACGTGTTTTTACTCGACTAGCCTGCGGGATGCATCCTCTCGCACGTGTTTGTGCTCGACTAGCCTGTGGGATGCATCCTCTCGCACGTGTTTTTACTCGACTAGCCTGCGGGATGCATCCTCTCGCACGTGTTTTTGCTCGACTAGCCTGCGGGATGCAACCTCTCGCACGTGTTTTTGCTCGACTAGCCTGCGGGATGCATCCTCTCGCACGTGTTTTTACTCGACTAGCCTGCGGGATGCATCCTCTCGCATGTGTTTTTGCTCGACTAGGCATGCGCATCCCAAAAAACCTGCGCATGCGCATCCCAAAAAACCTGCGCATGCGCATCCCACAAAACCTGCGCATGCGCATCCCACAAAACCTCGCACGTGTTTTTACTCGACTAGCCTGCGGGATGCATCCTCTCGCACGTGTTTTTGCTCGACTAGCCTGCGGGATGCATCCTCTCGCACGTGTTTTTGCTCGACTAGCCTGCGGGATGCATCCTCTCGCACGTGTTTGTGCTCGACTAGCCTGCGGGATGCATCCTCTCGCACGTGTTTTTACTCGACTAGCCTGCGGGATGCATCCTCTCGCACGTGTTTTTGCTCGACTAGCCTGCGGGATGCATCCTCTCGCACGTGTTTTTGCTCGACTAGCCTGCGGGATGCATCCTCTCGCACGTGTTTTTACTCGACTAGCCTGCAGGATGCATCCTCTCGCACGTGTTTTTACTCGACTAGCCTGCGGGATGCATCCTCTCGCACGTGTTTTTACTCGACTACCCTGCGGGATGCATCCTCTCGCACGTGTTTTTGCTCGACTAGCCATGCGCATCCCAAAAAACCTGCGCATGCGCATCCCACAAAACCTCGCACGTGTTTTTACTCGACTAGCCTGCGGGATGCATCCTCTCGCACGTGTTTTTACTCGACTAGCCTGCGGGATGCATCCTCTCGCACGTGTTTTTACTCGACTAGCCTGCGGGATGCATCCTCTCGCACGTGTTTTTACTCGACTAGCCTGCGGGATGCATCCTCTCGCACGTGTTTTTGCTCGACTAGCCATGCGCATCCCAAAAAACCTGCGCATGCGCATCCCACAAAACCTCGCACGTGTTTTTGCTCGACTAGCCTGCGGGATGCATCCTCTCGCACGTGTTTTTGCTCGACTAGCCATGCGCATCCCAAAAAACCTGCGCATGCGCATCCCACAAAACCTGCGCATGCGCATCCCACAAAACCTCGCACGTGTTTTTGCTCGACTAGCCATGCGCATCCCAAAAAACCTGCGCATGCGCATCCCACGAAACCTCGCACGTGTTTTTACTCGACTAGCCTGCGGGATGCATCCTCTCGCACGTGTTTTTACTCGACTAGCCTGCGGGATGCATCCTCTCGCACGTGTTTTTGCTGGACTAGCCTGCGGGATGCATCCTCTCGCACGTGTTTTTGGTCGACTAGGCATGCGCATCCCAAAAAACCTGCGCATGCGCATCCCAAAAAACCTGCGCATGCGCATCCCACAAAACCTGCGCATGCGCATCCCACAAAACCTCGCACGTGTTTTTACTCGACTAGCCTGCGGGATGCATCCTCTCGCACGTGTTTTTGCTCAACTAGCCTGCGGGATGCATCCTCTCGCACGTGTTTTTGCTCGACTAGCCTGCGGGATGCATCCTCTCGCACGTGTTTGTGCTCGACTAGCCTGCGGGATGCATCCTCTCGCACGTGTTTTTACTCGACTAGCCTGCGGGATGCATCCTCTCGCACGTGTTTTTGCTCGACTAGCCTGCGGGATGCATCCTCTCGCACGTGTTTTTGCTCGACTAGCCTGCGGGATGCATCCTCTCGCACGTGTTTTTACTCGACTAGCCTGCAGGTTGCATCCTCTCGCACGTGTTTTTACTCGACTAGCCTGCGGGATGCATCCTCTCGCACGTGTTTTTACTCGACTACCCTGCGGGATGCATCCTCTCGCACGTGTTTTTGCTCGACTAGCCATGCGCATCCCAAAAAACCTGCGCATGCGCATCCCACAAAACCTCGCACGTGTTTTTACTCGACTAGCCTGCGGGATGCATCCTCTCGCACGTGTTTTTACTCGACTAGCCTGCGGGATGCATCCTCTCGCACGTGTTTTTACTCGACTAGCCTGCGGGATGCATCCTCTCGCACGTGTTTTTACTCGACTAGCCTGCGGGATGCATCCTCTCGCACGTGTTTGTGCTCGACTAGCCTGTGGGATGCATCCTCTCGCACGTGTTTTTACTCGACTAGCCTGCGGGATGCATCCTCTCGCACGTGTTTTTGCTCGACTAGCCTGCGGGATGCAACCTCTCGCACGTGTTTTTGCTCGACTAGCCTGCGGGATGCATCCTCTCGCACGTGTTTTTACTCGACTAGCCTGCGGGATGCATCCTCTCGCATGTGTTTTTGCTCGACTAGGCATGCGCATCCCAAAAAACCTGCGCATGCGCATCCCAAAAAACCTGCGCATGCGCATCCCACAAAACCTGCGCATGCGCATCCCACAAAACCTCGCACGTGTTTTTACTCGACTAGCCTGCGGGATGCATCCTCTCGCACGTGTTTTTGCTCGACTAGCCTGCGGGATGCATCCTCTCGCACGTGGTTTTGCTCGACTAGCCTGCGGGATGCATCCTCTCGCACGTGTTTGTGCTCGACTAGCCTGCGGGATGCATCCTCTCGCACGTGTTTTTACTCGACTAGCCTGCGGGATGCATCCTCTCGCACGTGTTTTTGCTCGACTAGCCTGCGGGATGCATCCTCTCGCACGTGTTTTTGCTCGACTAGCCTGCGGGATGCATCCTCTCGCACGTGTTTTTACTCGACTAGCCTGCAGGATGCATCCTCTCGCACGTGTTTTTACTCGACTAGCCTGCGGGATGCATCCTCTCGCACGTGTTTTTACTCGACTACCCTGCGGGATGCATCCTCTCGCACGTGTTTTTGCTCGACTAGCCATGCGCATCCCAAAAAACCTGCGCATGCGCATCCCACAAAACCTCGCACGTGTTTTTACTCGACTAGCCTGCGGGATGCATCCTCTCGCACGTGTTTTTACTCGACTAGCCTGCGGGATGCATCCTCTCGCACGTGTTTTTACTCGACTAGCCTGCGGGATGCATCCTCTCGCACGTGTTTTTACTCGACTAGCCTGCGGGATGCATCCTCTCGCACGTGTTTTTGCTCGACTAGCCATGCGCATCCCAAAAAACCTGCGCATGCGCATCCCACAAAACCTCGCACGTGTTTTTGCTCGACTAGCCTGCGGGATGCATCCTCTCGCACGTGTTTTTGCTCGACTAGCCTGCGGGATGCATCCTCTCGCACGTGTTTTTACTCGACTAGCCTGCAGGATGCATCCTCTCGCACGTGTTTGTGCTCGACTAGCCTGCGGGATGCATCCTCTCGCACGTGTTTTTACTCGACTAGCCTGCGGGATGCATCCTCTCGCACGTGTTTTTGCTGGACTAGCCTGCGGGATGCATCCTCTCGCACGTGTTTTTGCTCGACTAGGCATGCGCATCCCAAAAATCCTGCGCATGCGCATCCCACAAAACCTGCGCATGCGCATCCCACAAAACCTCGCACGTGTTTTTACTCGACTAGCCTGCGGGATGCATCCTCTCGCACGTGTTTTTGCTCGACTAGCCTGCGGGATGCATCCTCTCGCACGTGTTTTTGCTCGACTAGCCTGCGGGATGCATCCTCTCGCACGTGTTTGTGCTCGACTAGCCTGCGGGATGCATCCTCTCGCACGTGTTTTTACTCGACTAGCCTGCGGGATGCATCCTCTCGCACGTGTTTTTGCTCGACTAGCCTGCGGGATGCATCCTCTCGCACGTGTTTTTGCTCGACTAGCCTGCGGGATGCATCCTCTCGCACGTGTTTTTACTCGACTAGCCTGCAGGATGCATCCTCTCGCACGTGTTTTTACTCGACTAGCCTGCGGGATGCATCCTCTCGCACGTGTTTTTACTCGACTACCCTGCGGGATGCATCCTCTCGCACGTGTTTTTGCTCGACTAGCCATGCGCATCCCAAAAAACCTGCGCATGCGCATCCCACAAAACCTCGCACGTGTTTTTACTCGACTAGCCTGCGGGATGCATCCTCTCGCACGTGTTTTTACTCGACTAGCCTGCGAGATGCATCCTCTCGCACGTGTTTTTACTCGACTAGCCTGCGGGATGCATCCTCTCGCACGTGTTTTTACTCGACTAGCCTGCGGGATGCATCCTCTCGCACGTGTTTTTGCTCGACTAGCCATGCGCATCCCAAAAAACCTGCGCATGCGCATCCCACAAAACCTCGCACGTGTTTTTGCTCGACTAGCCTGCGGGATGCATCCTCTCGCACGTGTTTTTGCTCGACTAGCCTGCGGGATGCATCCTCTCGCACGTGTTTTTACTCGACTAGCCTGCAGGATGCATCCTCTCGCACGTGTTTGTGCTCGACTAGCCTGCGGGATGCATCCTCTCGCACGTGTTTTTACTCGACTAGCCTGCGGGATGCATCCTCTCGCACGTGTTTTTGCTGGACTAGCCTGCGGGATGCATCCTCTCGCACGTGTTTTTGCTCGACTAGGCATGCGCATCCCAAAAATCCTGCGCATGCGCATCCCACAAAACCTGCGCATGCGCATCCCACAAAACCTGCGCATGCGCATCCCACAAAACCTGCGCATGCGCATCCCACAAAACCTCGCACGTGATTTTACTCGACTAGCCTGCGGGATGCATCCTCTCGCACGTGTTTTTACTCGACTAGCCTGCAGGATGCATCCTCTCGCACGTGTTTTTACTCGACTAGCCTGCGGGATGCATCCTCTCGCACGTGTTTTTACTCGACTAGCCTGCGGGATGCATCCTCTCGCAAGTGTTTTTGCTGGACTAGCCTGCGGGATGCATCCTCTCGCACGTGTTTTTGCTCGACTAGGCATGCGCATACCAAAAAACCTGCGCATGCGCATCCCAAAAAACCTGCGCATGCGCATCCCACAAAACCTGCGCATGCGCATCCCACAAAACCTCGCACGTGTTTTTACTCGACTAGCCTGCGGGATGCATCCTCTCGCACGTGTTTTTACTCGACTAGCCTGCGGGATGCATCCTCTCGCACGTGTTTTTACTCGACTAGCCTGCGGGATGCATCCTCTCGCACGTGTTTTTACTCGACTAGCCTGCGGGATGCATCCTCTCGCACGTGTTTTTACTCGACTAGCCTGCGGGATGCATCCTCTCGCACGTGTTTTTGCTCGACTAGCCATGCGCATCCCAAAAAACCTGCGCATGCGCATCCCACAAAACCTGCGCATGCGCATCCCACAAAACCTCGCACGTGTTTTTACTCGACTAGCCTGCGGGATGCATCCTCTCGCACGTGTTTTTGCTCGACTAGCCTGCGGGATGCATCCTCTCGCACGTGTTTTTGCTCGACTAGCCTGCGGGATGCATCCTCTCGCACGTGTTTGTGCTCGACTAGCCTGCGGGATGCATCCTCTCGCACGTGTTTTTACTCGACTAGCCTGCGGGATGCATCCTCTCGCACGTGTTTTTGCTCGACTAGCCATGCGCATCCCAAAAAACCTGCGCATGCGCATCCCACAAAACCTGCGCATGCGCATCCCACAAAACCTCGCACGTGTTTTTGCTCGACTAGCCATGCGCATCCCAAAAAACCTGCGCATGCGCATCCCACGAAACCTCGCACGTGTTTTTACTCGACTAGCCTGCGGGATGCATCCTCTCGCACGTGTTTTTACTCGACTAGCCTGCGGGATGCATCCTCTCGCACGTGTTTTTACTCGACTAGCCTGCGGGATGCATCCTCTCGCACGTGTTTTTACTCGACTAGCCTGCGGGATGCATCCTCTCGCACGTGTTTCTGCTGGACTAGCCTGCGGGATGCATCCTCTCGCACGTGTTTTTGCTCGACTAGGCATGCGCATCCCAAAAAACCTGCGCATGCGCATCCCACAAAACCTGCGCATGCGCATCCCACAAACCCTCGCACGTGTTTTTACTCGACTAGCCTGCGGGATGCATCCTCTCGCACGTGTTTTTACTCGACTAGCCTGCGGGATGCATCCTCTCGCACGTGTTTTTACTCGACTACCCTGCGGGATGCATCCTCTCGCACGTGTTTTTGCTCGACTAGCCTGCAGGATGCATCCTCTCGCACGTGTTTTTACTCGACTAGCCTGCGGGATGCATCCTCTCGCACGTGTTTTTACTCGACTAGCCTGCGGGATGCATCCTCTCGCACGTGTTTTTACTCGACTAGCCCGGCGGGATGCATCCTCTCGCACGTGTTTTTACTCGACTAGCCTGCGGGATGCATCCTCTCGCACGTGTTTTTACTCGACTAGCCTGCGGGATGCATCCTCTCGCACGTGTTTTTACTCTACTAGCCTGCGGGATGCATCCTCTCGCACGTGTTTTTGCTCGACTAGCCATGCGCATCCCAAAAAACCTGCGCATGCGCATCCCACAAAACCTGCGCATGCGCATCCCACAAAACCTCGCACGTGTTTTTGCTCGACTAGCCATGCGCATCCCAAAAAACCTGCGCATGCGCATCCCACGAAACCTCGCACGTGTTTTTACTCGACTAGCCTGCGGGATGCATCCTCTCGCACGTGTTTTTACTCGACTAGCCTGCGGGATGCATCCTCTCGCACGTGTTTTTGCTGGACTAGCCTGCGGGATGCATCCTCTCGCACGTGTTTTTGGTCGACTAGGCATGCGCATCCCAAAAAACCTGCGCATGCGCATCCCAAAAAACCTGCGCATGCGCATCCCACAAAACCTGCGCATGCGCATCCCACAAAACCTCGCACGTGTTTTTACTCGACTAGCCTGCGGGATGCATCCTCTCGCACGTGTTTTTGCTCAACTAGCCTGCGGGATGCATCCTCTCGCACGTGTTTTTGCTCGACTAGCCTGCGGGATGCATCCTCTCGCACGTGTTTGTGCTCGACTAGCCTGCGGGATGCATCCTCTCGCACGTGTTTTTACTCGACTAGCCTGCGGGATGCATCCTCTCGCACGTGTTTTTGCTCGACTAGCCTGCGGGATGCATCCTCTCGCACGTGTTTTTGCTCGACTAGCCTGCGGGATGCATCCTCTCGCACGTGTTTTTACTCGACTAGCCTGCAGGTTGCATCCTCTCGCACGTGTTTTTACTCGACTAGCCTGCGGGATGCATCCTCTCGCACGTGTTTTTACTCGACTACCCTGCGGGATGCATCCTCTCGCACGTGTTTTTGCTCGACTAGCCATGCGCATCCCAAAAAACCTGCGCATGCGCATCCCACAAAACCTCGCACGTGTTTTTACTCGACTAGCCTGCGGGATGCATCCTCTCGCACGTGTTTTTACTCGACTAGCCTGCGGGATGCATCCTCTCGCACGTGTTTTTACTCGACTAGCCTGCGGGATGCATCCTCTCGCACGTGTTTTTACTCGACTAGCCTGCGGGATGCATCCTCTCGCACGTGTTTGTGCTCGACTAGCCTGTGGGATGCATCCTCTCGCACGTGTTTTTACTCGACTAGCCTGCGGGATGCATCCTCTCGCACGTGTTTTTGCTCGACTAGCCTGCGGGATGCAACCTCTCGCACGTGTTTTTGCTCGACTAGCCTGCGGGATGCATCCTCTCGCACATGTTTTTACTCGACTAGCCTGCGGGATGCATCCTCTCGCACGTGTTTTTGCTCGACTAGGCATGCGCATCCCAAAAAACCTGCGCATGCGCATCCCAAAAAACCTGCGCATGCGCATCCCACAAAACCTGCGCATGCGCATTCCACAAAACCTCGCACGTGTTTTTACTCGACTAGCCTGCGGGATGCATCCTCTCGCACGTGTTTTTGCTCGACTAGCCTGCGGGATGCATCCTCTCGCACGTGTTTTTGCTCGACTAGCCTGCGGGATGCATCCTCTCGCACGTGTTTGTGCTCGACTAGCCTGCGGGATGCATCCTCTCGCACGTGTTTTTACTCGACTAGCCTGCGGGATGCATCCTCTCGCACGTGTTTTTGCTCGACTAGCCTGCGGGATGCATCCTCCTCTCGCACGTGTTTTTGCTCGACTAGCCTGCGGGATGCATCCTCTCGCACGTGTTTTTACTCGACTAGCCTGCAGGATGCATCCTCTCGCACGTGTTTTTACTCGACTAGCCTGCGGGATGCATCCTCTCGCACGTGTTTTTACTCGACTACCCTGCGGGATGCATCCTCTCGCACGTGTTTTTGCTCGACTAGCCATGCGCATTCCCAAAAAACCTGCGCATGCGCATCCCACACAAAACCTCGCACGTGTTTTTACTCGACTAGCCTGCGGGATGCATCCTCTCGCACGTGTTTTTGCTCGACTAGCCATGCGCATCCCAAAAAAACCTGCGCATGCGCAAACCTCGCACGTGTTTTTGCTCGACTAGCCTGCGGGATGCATCCTCTCGCACGTGTTTTTGCTCGACTAGCCTGCGGGATGCATCCTCTCGCACGTGTTTTTACTCGACTAGCCTGCAGGATGCATCCTCTCGCACGTGTTTGTGCTCGACTAGCCTGCGGGATGCATCCTCTCGCACGTGTTTTTACTCGACTAGCCTGCGGGATGCATCCTCTCGCACGTGTTTTTGCTGGACTAGCCTGCGGGATGCATCCTCTCGCACGTGTTTTTGCTCGACTAGGCATGCGCATCCCAAAAATCCTGCGCATGCGCATCCCACAAAACCTGCGCATGCGCATCCCACAAAACCTCGCACGTGTTTTACTCGACTAGCCTGCGGGATGCATCCTCTCGCACGTGTTTTTGCTCGACTAGCCTGCGGGATGCATCCTCTCGCACGTGTTTTTGCTCGACTAGCCTGCGGGATGCATCCTCTCGCACGTGTTTGTGCTCGACTAGCCTGCGGGATGCATCCTCTCGCACGTGTTTTTGCTCGACTAGCCTGCGGGATGCATCCTCTCGCACGTGTTTTTGCTCGACTAGCCTGCGGGATGCATCCTCTCGCACGTGTTTTTACTCGACTAGCCTGCAGGATGCATCCTCTCGCACGTGTTTGTGCTCGACTAGCCTGCGGGATGCATCCTCTCGCACGTGTTTTTACTCGACTAGCCTGCGGGATGCATCCTCTCGCACGTGTTTTTGCTGGACTAGCCTGCGGGATGCATCCTCTCGCACGTGTTTTTGCTCGACTAGCATGCGCATCCCAAAAATCCTGCGCATGCGCATCCCACAAAACCTGCGCATGCGCATCCCACAAAACCTGCGCATGCGCATCCCACAAAACCTGCGCATGCGCATCCCACAAAACCTCGCACGTGATTTTACTCGACTAGCCTGCGGGATGCATCCTCTCGCACGTGTTTTTACTCGACTAGCCTGCAGGATGCATCCTCTCGCACGTGTTTTTACTCGACTAGCCTGCGGGATGCATCCTCTCGCACGTGTTTTTACTCGACTAGCCTGCGGGATGCATCCTCTCGCACGTGTTTTTGCTCGACTAGGCATGCGCATCCCAAAAATCCTGCGCATGCGCATCCCACAAAACCTGCGCATGCGCATCCCACAAAACCTGCGCATGCGCATCCCACAAAACCTGCGCATGCGCATCCCACAAAACCTCGCACGTGATTTTACTCGACTAGCCTGCGGGATGCATCCTCTCGCACGTGTTTTTACTCGACTAGCCTGCGGGATGCATCCTCTCGCACGTGTTTTTACTCGACTAGCCTGCGGGATGCATCCTCTCGCACGTGTTTTTACTCGACTAGCCTGCGGGATGCATCCTCTCGCACGTGTTTTTACTCGACTAGCCTGCGGGATGCATCCTCTCGCACGTGTTTTTGCTCGACTAGCCATGCGCATCCCAAAAAACCTGCGCATGCGCATCCCACAAAACCTGCGCATGCGCATCCCACAAAACCTCGCACGTGTTTTTACTCGACTAGCCTGCGGGATGCATCCTCTCGCACGTGTTTTTGCTCGACTAGCCTGCGGGATGCATCCTCTCGCACGTGTTTTTGCTCGACTAGCCTGCGGGATGCATCCTCTCGCACGTGTTTGTGCTCGACTAGCCTGCGGGATGCATCCTCTCGCACGTGTTTTTACTCGACTAGCCTGCGGGATGCATCCTCTCGCACGTGTTTTTGCTCGACTAGCCATGCGCATCCCAAAAAACCTGCGCATGCGCATCCCACAAAACCTGCGCATGCGCATCCCACAAAACCTCGCACGTGTTTTTACTCGACTAGCCTGCGGGATGCATCCTCTCGCACGTGTTTTTACTCGACTAGCCTGCGGGATGCATCCTCTCGCACGTGTTTTTACTCGACTAGCCTGCGGGATGCATCCTCTCGCACGTGTTTTTACTCGACTAGCCTGCGGGATGCATCCTCTCGCACGTGTTTCTGCTGGACTAGCCTGCGGGATGCATCCTCTCGCACGTGTTTTTGCTCGACTAGGCATGCGCATCCCAAAAAACCTGCGCATGCGCATCCCACAAAACCTGCGCATGCGCATCCCACAAACCCTCGCACGTGTTTTTACTCGACTAGCCTGCGGGATGCATCCTCTCGCACGTGTTTTTACTCGACTAGCCTGCGGGATGCATCCTCTCGCACGTGTTTTACTCGACTAGCCTGCGGGATGCATCCTCTCGCACGTGTTTTTACTCGACTACCCTGCGGGATGCATCCTCTCGCACGTGTTTTTGCTCGACTAGCCATGCGCATCCCAAAAAACCTGCGCATGCGCATCCCACAAAACCTCGCACGTGTTTTTACTCGACTAGCCTGCGGGATGCATCCTCTCGCACGTGTTTTTACTCGACTAGCCTGCGGGATGCATCCTCTCGCACTTGTTTTTACTCGACTAGCCTGCGGGATGCATCCTCTCGCACGTGTTTTTACTCGACTAGCCTGCGGGATGCATCCTCTCGCACGTGTTTGTGCTCGACTAGCCTGTGGGATGCATCCTCTCGCACGTGTTTTTACTCGACTAGCCTGCGGGATGCATCCTCTCGCACGTGTTTTTGCTCGACTAGCCTGCGGGATGCATCCTCTCGCACGTGTTTTTGCTCGACTAGCCTGCGGGATGCATCCTCTCGCACGTGTTTGTGCTCGACTAGCCTGCGGGATGCATCCTCTCGCACGTGTTTTTACTCGACTAGCCTGCGGGATGCATCCTCTCGCACGTGTTTTTTGCTCGACTAGCCTGCGGGATGCATCCTCTCGCACGTGTTTTTGCTCGACTAGCCTGCGGGATGCATCCTCTCGCACGTGTTTTTACTCGACTAGCCTGCGGGATGCATCCTCTCGCACTTGTTTTTACTCGACTAGCCTGCGGGATGCATCCTCTCGCACGTGTTTTTACTCGACTAGCCTGCGGGATGCATCCTCTCGCACGTGTTTTTACTCGACTAGCCTGCGGGATGCATCCTCTCGCACGTGTTTTTGCTCGACTAGCCTGCGGGATGCATCCTCTCGCACGTGTTTGTGCTCGACTAGCCTGCGGGATGCATCCTCTCGCACGTGTTTTTACTCGACTAGCCTGCGGGATGCATCCTCTCGCACGTGTTTTTGCTCGACTAGCCTGCGGGATGCATCCTCTCGCACGTGTTTTTACTCGACTAGCCTGCGGGATGCATCCTCTCGCACGTGTTTTTGTTCGACTAGCCTGCGGGATGCATCCTCTCGCACGTGTTTTTGCTCGACTAGCCTGCGGGATGCATCCTCTCGCACGTGTTTTTACTCGACTAGCCTGCAGGATGCATCCTCTCGCACGTGTTTTTACTCGACTAGCCTGCGGGATGCATCCTCTCGCACGTGTTTTTACTCGACTACCCTGCGGGATGCATCCTCTCGCACGTGTTTTTGCTCGACTAGCCATGCGCATCCCAAAAAACCTGCGCATGCGCATCCCACAAAACCTCGCACGTGTTTTTACTCGACTAGCCTGCGGGATGCATCCTCTCGCACGTGTTTTTGCTCGACTAGCCTGCGGGATGCATCCTCTCGCACGTGTTTTTGCTCGACTAGCCTGCAGGATGCATCCTCTCGCACGTGTTTGTGCTCGACTACCCTGCGGGATGCATCCTCTCGCACGTGTTTTTACTCGACTAGCCTGCGGGATGCATCGTCTCGCACGTGTTTTTGCTCGACTAGCCTGCGGGATGCATCCTCTCGCACGTGTTTTTGCTCGACTAGCCTGCGGGATGCATCCTCTCGCACGTGTTTTTACTCGACTAGCCTGCAGGTTGCATCCTCTCGCACGTGTTTTTACTCGACTAGCCTGCGGGATGCATCCTCTCGCACGTGTTTTTACTCGACTACCCTGCGGGATGCATCCTCTCGCACGTGTTTTTGCTCGACTAGCCATGCGCATCCCAAAAAACCTGCGCATGCGCATCCCACAAAACCTCGCACGTGTTTTTACTCGACTAGCCTGCGGGATGCATCCTCTCGCACGTGTTTTTACTCGACTAGCCTGCGGGATGCATCCTCTCGCACGTGTTTTTACTCGACTAGCCTGCGGGATGCATCCTCTCGCACGTGTTTTTACTCGACTAGCCTGCGGGATGCATCCTCTCGCACGTGTTTGTGCTCGACTAGCCTGTGGGAAGCATCCTCTCGCACGTGTTTTTACTCGACTAGCCTGCGGGATGCATCCTCTCGCACGTGTTTTTGCTCGACTAGCCTGCGGGATGCAACCTCTCGCACGTGTTTTTGCTCGACTAGCCTGCGGGATGCATCCTCTCGCACGTGTTTTTACTCGACTAGCCTGCGGGATGCATCCTCTCGCACGTGTTTTTGCTCGACTAGGCATGCGCATCCTAAAAAACCTGCGCATGCGCATCCCAAAAAACCTGCGCATGCGCATCCCACAAAACCTGCGCATGCGCATCCCACAAAACCTGCGCATGCGCATCCCACAAAACCTCGCACGTGTTTTTACTCGACTAGCCTGCGGGATGCATCCTCTCGCACGTGTTTTTGCTCGACTAGCCTGCGGGATGCATCCTCTCGCACGTGTTTTTGCTCGACTAGCCTGCGGGATGCATCCTCTCGCACGTTTTTGTGCTCGACTAGCCTGCGGGATGCATCCTCTCGCACGTGTTTTTACTCGACTAGCCTGCGGGATGCATCCTCTCGCACGTGTTTTTGCTCGACTAGCCTGCGGGATGCATCCTCTCGCACGTGTTTTTGCTCGACTAGCCTGCGGGATGCATCCTCTCGCACGTGTTTTTACTCGACTAGCCTGCAGGATGCATCCTCTCGCACGTGTTTTTACTCGACTAGCCTGCGGGATGCATCCTCTCGCACGTGTTTTTACTCGACTACCCTGCGGGATGCATCCTCTCGCACGTGTTTTTGCTCGACTAGCCATGCGCATCCCAAAAAACCTGCGCATGCGCATCCCACAAAACCTCGCACGTGTTTTTACTCGACTAGCCTGCGGGATGCATCCTCTCGCACGTGTTTTTAGTCGACTAGCCTGCGGGATGCATCCTCTCGCACGTGTTTTTACTCGACTAGCCTGCGGGATGCATCCTCTCGCACGTGTTTTTACTCGACTAGCCTGCGGGATGCATCCTCTCGCACGTGTTTTTGCTCGGCTAGCCATGCGCATCCCAAAAAACCTGCGCATGCGCATCCCACAAAACCTCGCACGTGTTTTTGCTCGACTAGCCTGCGGGATGCATCCTCTCGCACGTGTTTTTGCTCGACTAGCCTGCGGGATGCATCCTCTCGCACGTGTTTTTACTCGACTAGCCTGCAGGATGCATCCTCTCGCACGTGTTTGTGCTCGACTAGCCTGCGGGATGCATCCTCTCGCACGTGTTTTTACTCGACTAGCCTGCGGGATGCATCCTCTCGTTCGTGTTTTTGCTGGACTAGCCTGCGGGATGCATCCTCTCGCACGTGTTTTTGCTCGACTAGGCATGCGCATCCCAAAAATCCTGCGCATGCGCATCCCACAAAACCTGCGCATGCGCATCCCACAAAACCTGCGCATGCGCATCCCACAAAACCTCGCACGTGATTTTACTCGACTAGCCTGCGGGATGCATCCTCTCGCACGTGTTTTTACTCGACTAGCCTGCAGGATGCATCCTCTCGCACGTGTTTTTACTCGACTAGCCTGCGGGATGCATCCTCTCGCACGTGTTTGTGCTCGACTAGCCTGCGGGATGCATCCTCTCGCACGTGTTTTTACTCGACTAGCCTGCGGGATGCATCCTCTCGCACGTGTTTTTGCTCGACTAGCCATGCGCATCCCAAAAAACCTGCGCATGCGCATCCCACAAAACCTGCGCATGCGCATCCCACAAAACCTCGCACGTGTTTTTGCTCGACTAGCCATGCGCATCCCAAAAAACCTGCGCATGCGCATCCCACGAAACCTCGCACGTGTTTTTACTCGACTAGCCTGCGGGATGCATCCTCTCGCACGTGTTTTTACTCGACTAGCCTGCGGGATGCATCCTCTCGCACGTGTTTTTACTCGACTACCCTGCGGGATGCATCCTCTCGCACGTGTTTTTGCTCGACTAGCCTGCAGGATGCATCCTCTCGCACGTGTTTTTACTCGACTAGCCTGCGGGATGCATCCTCTCGCACGTGTTTTTACTCGACTAGCCTGCGGGATGCATCCTCTCGCACGTGTTTTTACTCGACTACCCTGCGGGATGCATCCTCTCCCACGTGTTTTTGCTCGACTAGCCTGCAGGATGCATCCTCTCGCACGTGTTTTTACTCGACTAGCCTGCGGGATGCATCCTCTCGCACGTGTTTTTACTCGACTAGCCCGGCGGGATGCATCCTCTCGCACGTGTTTTTACTCGACTAGCCTGCGGGATGCATCCTCTCGCACGTGTTTTTACTCGACTAGCCTGCGGGATGCATCCTCTCGCACGTGTTTTTACTTTACTAGCCTGCGGGATGCATCCTCTCGCACGTGTTTTTGCTCGACTAGCCATGCGCATCCCAAAAAACCTGCGCATGCGCATCCCACAAAACCTGCGCATGCGCATCCCACAAAACCTCGCACGTGTTTTTGTTCGACTAGCCATGCGCATCCCAAAAAACCTGCGCATGCGCATCCCACGAAACCTCGCACGTGTTTTTACTCGACTAGCCTGCGGGATGCATCCTCTCGCACGTGTTTTTACTCGACTAGCCTGCGGGATGCATCCTCTCGCACGTGTTTTTACTCGACTACCCTGCGGGATGCATCCTCTCGCACGTGTTTTTGCTCGACTAGCCTGCAGGATGCATCCTCTCGCACGTGTTTTTACTCGACTAGCCTGCGGGATGCATCCTCTCGCACGTGTTTTTACTCGACTAGCCTGCGGGATGCATCCTCTCGCACGTGTTTTTACTCGACTAGCCTGCGGGATGCATCCTCTCGCACGTGTTTTTACTCGACTAGCCCGGCGGGATGCATCCCCTCGCACGTGTTTTTACTCGACTAGCCTGCGGGATGCATCCTCTCGCACGTGTTTTTACTCGACTAGCCTGCGGGATGCATCCTCTCGCACGTGTTTTTACTCGACTAGCCTGCAGGATGCATCCTCTCGCACGTGTTTTTACTCGACTAGCCTGCGGGATGCATCCTCTCGCACGTGTTTTTACTCGACTAGCCTGCGGGATGCATCCTCTCGCACGTGTTTTTACTCGACTAGCCTGCGGGATGCATCCTCTCGCACGTGTTTGTGCTCGACTAGCCTGTGGGATGCATCCTCTCGCACGTGTTTTTACTCGACTAGCCTGCGGGATGCATCCTCTCGCACGTTTTTGCTCGACTAGCCTGCGGGATGCAACCTCTCGCACGTGTTTTTGCTCGACTAGCCTGCGGGATGCATCCTCTCGCACGTGTTTTTACTCGACTAGCCTGCGGGATGCATCCTCTCGCACGTGTTTTTGCTCGACTAGGCATGCGCATCCCAAAAAACCTGCGCATGCGCATCCCAAAAACCTGCGCATGCGCATCCCACAAAACCTGCGCATGCGCATCCCACAAAACCTCGCACGTGTTTTTACTCGACTAGCCTGCGGGATGCATCCTCTCGCACGTGTTTTTGCTCGACTAGCCTGCGGGATGCATCCTCTCGCACGTGTTTTTGCTCGACTAGCCTGCGGGATGCATCCTCTCGCACGTGTTTGTGCTCGACTAGCCTGCGGGATGCATCCTCTCGCACGTGTTTTTACTCGACTAGCCTGCGGGATGCATCCTCTCGCACGTGTTTTTGCTCGACTAGCCTGCGGGATGCATCCTCTCGCACGTGTTTTTGCTCGACTAGCCTGCGGGATGCATCCTCTCGCACGTGTTTTTACTCGACTAGCCTGCAGGATGCATCCTCTCGCACGTGTTTTTACTCGACTAGCCTGCGGGATGCATCCTCTCGCACGTGTTTTTACTCGACTACCCTGCGGGATGCATCCTCTCGCACGTGTTTTTGCTCGACTAGCCATGCGCATCCCAAAAAACCTGCGCATGCGCATCCCACAACACCTCGCACGTGTTTTTACTCGACTAGCCTGCGGGATGCATCCTCTCGCACGTGTTTTTACTCGACTAGCCTGCGGGATGCATCCTCTCGCACGTGTTTTTACTCGACTAGCCTGCGGGATGCATCCTCTCGCACGTGTTTTTACTCGACTAGCCTGCGGGATGCATCCTCTCGCACGTGTTTTTGCTCGACTAGCCATGCGCATCCCACAAAACCTCGCACGTGTTTTTGCTCGACTAGCCTGCGGGATGCATCCTCTCGCACGTGTTTTTGCTCGACTAGCCTGCGGGATGCATCCTCTCGCACGTGTTTTTACTCGACTAGCCTGCAGGATGCATCCTCTCGCACGTGTTTGTGCTCGACTAGCCTGCGGGATGCATCCTCTCGCACGTGTTTTTACTCGACTAGCCTGCGGGATGCATCCTCTCGCACGTGTTTTTGCTGGACTAGCCTGCGGGATGCATCCTCTCGCACGTGTTTTTGCTCGACTAGGCATGCGCATCCCAAAAAACCTGCGCATGCGCATCCCACAAAACCTGCGCATGCGCATCCCACAAAACCTGCGCATGCGCATCCCACAAAACCTGCGCATGCGCATCCCACAAAACCTCGCACGTGATTTTACTCGACTAGCCTGCGGGATGCATCCTCTCGCACGTGTTTTTACTCGACTAGCCTGCAGGATGCATCCTCTCGCACGTGTTTTTACTCGACTAGCCTGCGGGATGCATCCTCTCGCACGTGTTTTTACTCGACTAGCCTGCGGGATGCATCCTCTCGCACGTGTTTTTGCTGGACTAGCCTGCGGGATGCATCCTCTCGCACGTGTTTTTGCTCGACTAGCCTGCAGGATGCATCCTCTCGCACGTGTTTTTACTCGACTAGCCTGCGGGATGCATCCTCTCGCACGTGTTTTTACTCGACTAGCCTGCGGGATGCATCCTCTCGCACGTGTTTTTACTCGACTAGCCTGCGGGATGCATCCTCTCGCACGTGTTTTTACTCGACTAGCCCGGCGGGATGCATCCCCTCGCACGTGTTTTTACTCGACTAGCCTGCGGGATGCATCCTCTCGCACGTGTTTTTACTCGACTAGCCTGCGGGATGCATCCTCTCGCACGTGTTTTTACTCGACTAGCCTGCGGGATGCATCCTCTCGCACGTGTTTTTGCTGGACTAGCCTGCGGGATGCATCCTCTCGCACGTGTTTTTGCTCGACTAGGCATGCGCATCCCAAAAAACCTGCGCATGCGCATCCCACAAAACCTGCGCATGCGCATCCCACAAACCCTCGCACGTGTTTTTACTCGACTAGCCTGCGGGATGCATCCTCTCGCACGTGTTTTTACTCGACTAGCCTGCGGGATGCATCCTCTCGCACGTGTTTTTACTCGACTAGCCTGCGGGATGCATCCTCTCGAACGTGTTTTTACTCGACTACCCTGCGGGATGCATCCTCTCGCACGTGTTTTTGCTCGACTAGCCATGCGCATCCCAAAAAACCTGCGCATGCGCATCCCACAAAACCTCGCACGTGTTTTTACTCGACTAGCCTGCGGGATGCATCCTCTCGCACGTGTTTTTACTCGACTAGCCTGCGGGATGCATCCTCTCGCACGTGTTTTTACTCGACTAGCCTGCGGGATGCATCCTCTCGCACGTGTTTTTACTCGACTAGCCTGCGGGATGCATCCTCTCGCACGTGTTTGTGCTCGACTAGCCTGTGGGATGCATCCTCTCGCACGTGTTTTTACTCGACTAGCCTGCGGGATGCATCCTCTCGCACGTTTTTGCTCGACTAGCCTGCGGGATGCAACCTCTCGCACGTGTTTTTGCTCGACTAGCCTGCGGGATGCATCCTCTCGCACGTGTTTTTACTCGACTAGCCTGCGGGATGCATCCTCTCGCACGTGTTTTTGCTCGACTAGGCATGCGCATCCCAAAAAACCTGCGCATGCGCATCCCAAAAACCTGCGCATGCGCATCCCACAAAACCTGCGCATGCGCTTCCCACAAAACCTCGCACGTGTTTTTACTCGACTAGCCTGCGGGATGCATCCTCTCGCACGTGTTTTTGCTCGACTAGCCTGCGGGATGCATCCTCTCGCACGTGTTTTTGCTCGACTAGCCTGCGGGATGCATCCTCTCGCACGTGTTTGTGCTCGACTAGCCTGCGGGATGCATCCTCTCGCACGTGTTTTTACTCGACTAGCCTGCGGGATGCATCCTCTCGCACGTGTTTTTGCTCGACTAGCCTGCGGGATGCATCCTCTCGCACGTGTTTTTGCTCGACTAGCCTGCGGGATGCATCCTCTCGCACGTGTTTTTACTCGACTAGCCTGCAGGATGCATCCTCTCGCACGTGTTTTTACTCGACTAGCCTGCGGGATGCATCCTCTCGCACGTGTTTTTACTCGACTACCCTGCGGGATGCATCCTCTCGCACGTGTTTTTGCTCGACTAGCCATGCGCATCCCAAAAAACCTGCGCATGCGCATCCCACAACACCTCGCACGTGTTTTTACTCGACTAGCCTGCGGGATGCATCCTCTCGCACGTGTTTTTACTCGACTAGCCTGCGGGATGCATCCTCTCGCACGTGTTTTTACTCGACTAGCCTGCGGGATGCATCCTCTCGCACGTGTTTTTACTCGACTAGCCTGCGGGATGCATCCTCTCGCACGTGTTTTTGCTCGACTAGCCATGCGCATCCCAAAAAACCTGCGCATGCGCATCCCACAAAACCTCGCACGTGTTTTTGCTCGACTAGCCTGCGGGATGCATCCTCTCGCACGTGTTTTTGCTCGACTAGCCTGCGGGATGCATCCTCTCGCACGTGTTTTTACTCGACTAGCCTGCAGGATGCATCCTCTCGCACGTGTTTGTGCTCGACTAGCCTGCGGGATGCATCCTCTCGCACGTGTTTTTACTCGACTAGCCTGCGGGATGCATCCTCTCGCACGTGTTTTTGCTGGACTAGCCTGCGGGATGCATCCTCTCGCACGTGTTTTTGCTCGACTAGGCATGCGCATCCCAAAAAACCTGCGCATGCGCATCCCACAAAACCTGCGCATGCGCATCCCACAAAACCTGCGCATGCGCATCCCACAAAACCTGCGCATGCGCATCCCACAAAACCTCGCACGTGATTTTACTCAACTAGCCTGCGGGATGCATCCTCTCGCACGTGTTTTTACTCGACTAGCCTGCAGGATGCATCCTCTCGCACGTGTTTTTACTCGACTAGCCTGCGGGATGCATCCTCTCGCACGTGTTTTTACTCGACTAGCCTGCGGGATGCATCCTCTCGCACGTGTTTTTGCTGGACTAGCCTGCGGGATGCATCCTCTCGCACGTGTTTTTGCTCGACTAGGCATGCGCATCCCAAAAAACCTGCGCATGCGCATCCCAAAAAACCTGCGCATGCGCATCCCACAAAACCTGCGCATGCGCATCCCACAAAACCTCGCACGTGTTTTTACTCGACTAGCCTGCGGGATGCATCCTCTCGCACGTGTTTTTACTCGACTAGCCTGCGGGATGCATCCTCTCGCACGTGTTTTTACTCGACTAGCCTGCGGGATGCATCCTCTCGCACGTGTTTTTACTCGACTAGCCTGCGGGATGCATCCTCTCGCACGTGTTTTTGCTCGACTAGCCATGCGCATCCCAAAAAACCTGCGCATGCGCATCCCACAAAACCTGCGCATGCGCATCCCACAAAACCTCGCACGTGTTTTTACTCGACTAGCCTGCGGGATGCATCCTCTCGCACGTGTTTTTGCTCGACTAGCCATGCGCATCCCAAAAAACCTGCGCATGCGCATCCCACAAAACCTCGCACGTGTTTTTACTCGACTAGCCTGCGGGATGCATCCTCTCGCACGTGTTTTTGCTCGACTAGCCTGCGGGATGCATCCTCTCGCACGTGTTTTTGCTCGACTAGCCTGCAGGATGCATCCTCTCGCACGTGTTTGTGCTCGACTACCCTGCGGGATGCATCCTCTCGCACGTGTTTTTGCTCGACTAGCCTGCGGGATGCATCCTCTCGCACGTGTTTTTGCTCGACTAGCCTGCGGGATGCATCCTCTCGCACGTGTTTTTGCTCGACTAGCCTGCGGGATGCATCCTCTCGCACGTGTTTTTACTCGACTAGCCTGCAGGTTGCATCCTCTCGCACGTGTTTTTACTCGACTAGCCTGCGGGATGCATCCTCTCGCACGTGTTTTTGCTCAACTAGCCTGCGGGATGCATCCTCTCGCACGTGTTTTTGCTCGACTAGCCTGCGGGATGCATCCTCTCGCACGTGTTTGTGCTCGACTAGCCTGCGGGATGCATCCTCTCGCACGTGTTTTTACTCGACTAGCCTGCGGGATGCATCCTCTCGCACGTGTTTTTGCTCGACTAGCCTGCGGGATGCATCCTCTCGCACGTGTTTTTGCTCGACTAGCCTGCGGGATGCATCCTCTCGCACGTGTTTTTACTTGACTAGCCTGCAGGTTGCATCCTCTCGCACGTGTTTTTACTCGACTAGCCTGCGGGATGCATCCTCTCGCACGTGTTTTTACTCGACTAGCCTGCGGGATGCATCCTCTCGCACGTGTTTTTACTCGACTAGCCTGCGGGATGCATCCTCTCGCACGTGTTTTTACTCGACTAGCCTGCGGGATGCATCCTCTCGCACGTGTTTTTACTCGACTAGCCTGCGGGATGCATCCTCTCGCACGTGTTTGTGCTCGACTAGCCTGTGGGATGCATCCTCTCGCACGTGTTTTTACTCGACTAGCCTGCGGGATGCATCCTCTCGCACGTGTTTTTGCTCGACTAGCCTGCGGGATGCAACCTCTCGCACGTGTTTTTGCTCGACTAGCCTGCGGGATGCATCCTCTCGCACGTGTTTTTACTCGACTAGCCTGCGGGATGCATCCTCTCGCACGTGTTTTTGCTCGACTAGGCATGCGCATCCCAAAAAACCTGCGCATGCGCATCCCACAAAACCTGCGCATGCGCATCCCACAAAACCTCGCACGTGTTTTTACTCGACTAGCCTGCGGGATGCATCCTCTCGCACGTGTTTTTGCTCGACTAGCCTGCGGGATGCATCCTCTCGCACGTGTTTTTGCTCGACTAGCCTGCGGGATGCATCCTCTCGCACGTGTTTGTGCTCGACTAGCCTGCGGGATGCATCCTCTCGCACGTGTTTTTACTCGACTAGCCTGCGGGATGCATCCTCTCGCACGTGTTTTTGCTCGACTAGCCTGCGGGATGCATCCTCTCGCACGTGTTTTTGCTCGACTAGCCTGCGGGATGCATCCTCCCGCACGTGTTTTTACTCGACTAGCCTGCAGGATGCATCCTCTCGCACGTGTTTTTACTCGACTAGACTGCGGGATGCATCCTCTCGCACGTGTTTGTACTCGACTACCCTGCGGGATGCATCCTCTCGCACGTGTTTTTGCTCGACTAGCCATGCGCATCCCAAAAAACCTGCGCATGCGCATCCCACAAAACCTCGCACGTGTTTTTACTCGACTAGCCTGCGGGATGCATCCTCTCGCACGTGTGTTTACTCGACTAGCCTGCGGGATGCATCCTCTCGCACGTGTTTTTACTCGACTAGCCTGCGGGATGCATCCTCTCGCACGTGTTTTTACTCGACTAGCCTGCGGGATGCATCCTCTCGCACGTGTTTTTGCTCGACTAGCCATGCGCATCCCAAAAAACCTGCGCATGCGAATCCCACAAAACCTCGCACGTGTTTTTGCTCGACTAGCCATCGGGATGCATCCTCTCGCACGTGTTTTTGCTCGACTAGCCTGCGGGATGCATCCTCTCGCACGTGTTTTTACTCGACTAGCCTGCAGGATGCATCCTCTCGCACGTGTTTGTGCTCGACTAGCCTGCGGGATGCATCCTCTCGCACGTGTTTTTACTCGACTAGCCTGCGGGATGCATCCTCTCGCACGTGTTTTTGCTGGACTAGCCTGCGGGATGCATCCTCTCGCACGTGTTTTTGCTCGACTAGGCATGCGCATCCCAAAAATCCTGCGCATGCGCATCCCACAAAACCTGCGCATGCGCATCCCACAAAACCTGCGCATGCGCATCCCACAAAACCTGCGCATGCGCATCCCACAAAACCTCGCACGTGATTTTACTCGACTAGCCTGCGGATGCATCCTCTCGCACGTGTTTTTACTCGACTAGCCTGCAGGATGCATCCTCTCGCACGTGTTTTTACTCGACTAGCCTGCGGGATGCATCCTCTCGCACGTGTTTTTACTCGACTAGCCTGCGGGATGCATCCTCTCGCACGTGTTTTTGCTGGACTAGCCTGCGGGATGCATCCTCTCGCACGTGTTTTTGCTCGACTAGGCATGCGCATCCCAAAAAACCTGCGCATGCGCATCCCAAAAAACCTGCGCATGCGCATCCCACAAAACCTGCGCATGCGCATCCCACAAAACCTCGCACGTGTTTTTACTCGACTAGCCTGCGGGATGCATCCTCTCGCACGTGTTTTTACTCGACTAGCCTGCGGGATGCATCCTCTCGCACGTGTTTTTACTCGACTAGCCTGCGGGATGCATCCTCTCGCACGTGTTTTTACTCGACTAGCCTGCGGGATGCATCCTCTCGCACGTGTTTTTGCTCGACTAGCCATGCGCATCCCAAAAAACCTGCGCATGCGCATCCCACAAAACCTCGCACGTGTTTTTACTCGACTAGCCTGCGGGATGCATCCTCTCGCACGTGTTTTTGCTCGACTAGCCTGCGGGATGCATCCTCTCGCACGTGTTTTTGCTCGACTAGCCTGCGGGATGCATCCTCTCGCACGTGTTTGTGCTCGACTAGCCGGCGGGATGCATCCTCTCGCACGTGTTTTTACTCGACTAGCCTGCGGGATGCATCCTCTCGCACGTGTTTTTGCTCGACTAGCCATGCGCATCCCAAAAAACCTGCGCATGCGCATCCCACAAAACCTGCGCATGCGCATCCCACAAAACCTCGCACGTGTTTTTGCTCGACTAGCCATGCGCATCCCAAAAAACCTGCGCATGCGCATCCCACGAAACCTCGCACGTGTTTTTACTCGACTAGCCTGCGCGATGCATCCTCTCGCACGTGTTTTTACTCGACTAGCCTGCGGGATGCATCCTCTCGCACGTGTTTTTACTCGACTACCCTGCGGGATGCATCCTCTCGCACGTGTTTTTGCTCGACTAGCCTGCAGGATGCATCCTCTCGCACGTGTTTTTACTCGACTAGCCTGCGGGATGCATCCTCTCGCACGTGTTTTTACTCGACTAGCCTGCGGGATGCATCCTCTCGCACTTGTTTTTACTCGACTAGCCCGGCGGGATGCATCCTCTCGCACGTGTTTTTACTCGACTAGCCTGCAGGATGCATCCTCTCGCACGTGTTTTTACTCGACTAGCCTGCGGGATGCATCCTCTCGCACGTGTTTTTGCTCGACTAGCCATGCGCATCCCAAAAAACCTGCGCATGCGCATCCCAAAAAACCTGCGCATGCGCATCCCAAAAAACCTGCGCATGCGCATCCCACAAAACCTGCGCATGCGCATCCCACAAAACCAGCGCATGCGCATCCCACAAAACCTCGCACGTGTTTTTACTCGACTAGCCTGCGGGATGCATCCTCTCGCACGTGTTTTTGCTCGACTAGGCATGCGCATCCCAAAAAACCTGCGCATGCGCATCCCACAAAACCTGCGCATGCGCATCCCACAAACCCTCGCACGTGTTTTTACTCGACTAGCCTGCGGGATGCATCGTCTCGCACGTGTTTTTACTCGACTAGCCTGCGGGATGCATCCTCTCGCACGTGTTTTTACTCGACTAGCCTGCGGGATGCATCCTCTCGCACGTGTTTTTACTCGACTACCCTGCGGGATGCATCCTCTCGCACGTGTTTTTGCTCGACTAGCCATGCGCATCCCAAAAAACCTGCGCATGCGCATCCCACAAAACCTCGCACGTGTTTTTACTCGACTAGCCTGCGGGATGCATCCTCTCGCACGTGTTTTTACTCGACTAGCCTGCGGGATGCATCCTCTCGCACGTGTTTTTACTCGACTAGCCTGTGGGATGCATCCTCTCGCACGTGTTTGTGCTCGACTAGCCTGTGGGATGCATCCTCTCGCACGTGTTTTTACTCGGCTAGCCTGCGGGATGCATCCTCTCGCACGTGTTTTTGCTCGACTAGCCTGCGGGATGCAACCTCTCGCACGTGTTTTTGCTCGACTAGCCTGCGGGATGCATCCTCTCGCACGTGTTTTTACTCGACTAGCCTGCGGGATGCATCCTCTCGCACGTGTTTTTGCTCGACTAGGCATGCGCATCCCAAAAAACCTGCGCATGCGCATCCCAAAAAACCTGCGCATGCGCATCCCACAAAACCTGCGCATGCGCATCCCACAAAACCTCGCACGTGTTTTTACTCGACTAGCCTGCGGGATGCATCCTCTCGCACGTGTTTTTGCTCGACTAGCCTGCGGGATGCATCCTCTCGCACGTGTTTTTGCTCGACTAGCCTGCGGGATGCATCCTCTCGCACGTGTTTTTACTCGACTAGCCTGCAGGATGCATCCTCTCGCACGTGTTTTTGCTCGACTAGCCATGCGCATCCCAAAAAACCTGCGCATGCGCATCCCAAAAAACCAGCGCATGCGCATCCCAAAAAACCTGCGCATGCGCATCCCACAAAACCTGCGCATGCGCATCCCACAAAACCTCGCACGTGTTTTTACTCGACTAGCCTGCGGGATGCATCCTCTCGCACGTGTTTTTACTCGACTAGCCTGCGGGATGCATCCTCTCGCACGTGTTTTTACTCGACTACCCTGCGGGATGCATCCTCTCGCACGTGTTTTTGCTCGACTAGCCATGCGCATCCCAAAAAACCTGCGCATGCGCATCCCACAAAACCTCGCACGTGTTTTTACTCGACTAGCCTGCGGGATGCATCCTCTCGCACGTGTTTTTACTCGACTAGCCTGCGGGATGCATCCTCTCGCACGTGTTTTTACTCGACTAGCCTGCGGGATGCATCCTCTCGCACGTGTTTTTACTCGACTAGCCTGCGGGATGCATCCTCTCGCACGTGTTTTTGCTCGACTAGCCATGCGCATCCCAAAAAACCTGCGCATGCGCATCCCACAAAACCTCGCACGTGTTTTTGCTCGACTAGCCTGCGGGATGCATCCTCTCGCACGTGTTTTTGCTCGACTAGCCTGCGGGATGCATCCTCTCGCACGTGTTTTTACTCGACTAGCCTGCAGGATGCATCCTCTCGCACGTGTTTGTGCTCGACTAGCCTGCGGGATGCATCCTCTCGCACGTGTTTTTACTCGACTAGCCTGCGGGATGCATCCTCTCGCACGTGTTTTTGCTGGACTAGCCTGCGGGATGCATCCTCTCGCACGTGTTTTTGCTCGACTAGGCATGCGCATCCCAAAAATCCTGCGCATGCGCATCCCACAAAACCTGCGCATGCGCATCCCACAAAACCTGCGCATGCGCATCCCACAAAACCTGCGCATGCGCATCCCACAAAACCTGCGCATGCGCATCCCACAAAACCTCGCACGTGATTTTACTCGACTAGCCTGCGGGATGCATCCTCTCGCACGTGTTTTTACTCGACTAGCCTGCAGGATGCATCCTCTCGCACGTGTTTTTACTCGACTAGCCTGCGGGATGCATCCTCTCGCACGTGTTTTTACTCGACTAGCCTGCGGGATGCATCCTCTCGCACGTGTTTTTGCTGGACTAGGCATGCGCATCCCAAAAAACCTGCGCATGCGCATCCCACAAAACCTGCGCATGCGCATCCCACAAAACCTCGCACGTGTTTTTACTCGACTAGCCTGCGGGATGCATCCTCTCGCACGTGTTTTTACTCGACTAGCCTGCGGGATGCATCCTCTCGCACGTGTTTTTACTCGACTAGCCTGCGGGATGCATCCTCTCGCACGTGTTTTTGCTCGACTAGCCATGCGCATCCCAAAAAACCTGCGCATGCGCATCCCACAAAACCTGCGCATGCGCATCCCACAAAACCTCGCACGTGTTTTTACTCGACTAGCCTGCGGGATGCATCCTCTCGCACGTGTTTTTGCTCGACTAGCCTGCGGGATGCATCCTCTCGCACGTGTTTTTGCTCGACTAGCCATGCGCATCCCAAAAAACCTGCGCATGCGCATCCCACAAAACCTGCGCATGCGCATCCCACAAAACCTCGCACGTGTTTTTACTCGACTAGCCTGCGGGATGCATCCTCTCGCACGTGTTTTTGCTCGACTAGCCTGCGGGATGCATCCTCTCGCACGTGTTTTTGCTCGACTAGCCTGCGGGATGCATCCTCTCGCACGTGTTTGTGCTCGACTAGCCTGCGGGATGCATCCTCTCGCACGTGTTTTTACTCGACTAGCCTGCGGGATGCATCCTCTCGCACGTGTTTTTGCTCGACTAGCCATGCGCATCCCAAAAAACCTGCGCATGCGCATCCCACAAAACCTGCGCATGCGCATCCCACAAAACCTCGCACGTGTTTTTGCTCGACTAGCCATGCGCATCCCAAAAAACCTGCGCATGCGCATCCCACGAAACCTCGCACGTGTTTTTACTCGACTAGCCTGCGGGATGCATCCTCTCGCACGTGTTTTTACTCGACTAGCCTGCGGGATGCATCCTCTCGCACGTGTTTTTACTCGACTACCCTGCGGGATGCATCCTCTCGCACGTGTTTTTGCTCGACTAGCCTGCAGGATGCATCCTCTCGCACGTGTTTTTACTCGACTAGCCTGCGGGATGCATCCTCTCGCACGTGTTTTTACTCGACTAGCCTGCGGGATGCATCCTCTCGCACGTGTTTTTACTCGACTAGCCCGGCGGGATGCATCCTCTCGCACGTGTTTTTACTCGACTAGCCTGCAGGATGCATCCTCTCGCACGTGTTTTTACTCGACTAGCCTGCGGGATGCATCCTCTCGCACGTGTTTTTGCTCGACTAGCCATGCGCATCCCAAAAAACCTGCGCATGCGCATCCCAAAAAACCTGCGCATGCGCATCCCACAAAACCTGCGCATGCGCATCCCACAAAACCAGCGCATGCGCATCCCACAAAACCTCGCACGTGTTTTTACTCGACTAGCCTGCGGGATGCATCCTCTCGCACGTGTTTTTACTCGACTAGCCTGCGGGATGCATCCTCTCGCACGTGTTTTTGCTCGACTAGCCATGCGCATCCCAAAAAACCTGCGCATGCGCATCCCACAAAACCTGCGCATGCGCATCCCACAAAACCTCGCACGTGTTTTTACTCGACTAGCCTGCGGGATGCATCCTCTCGCACGTGTTTTTGCTCGACTAGCCTGCGGGATGCATCCTCTCGCACGTGTTTTTGCTCGACTAGCCATGCGCATACCAAAAAACCTGCGCATGCGCATCCCACAAAACCTGCGCATGCGCA
This sequence comes from Lasioglossum baleicum, assembly GCF_051020765.1. Taxonomy (NCBI): domain Eukaryota; kingdom Metazoa; phylum Arthropoda; class Insecta; order Hymenoptera; family Halictidae; genus Lasioglossum; species Lasioglossum baleicum. The sequence goes on along the minus strand of NW_027469314.1, from coordinate 15,348 downwards.
TCCCACAAAACCTCGCACGTGTTTTTACTCGACTAGCCTGCGGGATGCATCCTCTCGCACGTGTTTTTGCTCGACTAGCCTGCGGGATGCATCCTCTCGCACGTGTTTTTGCTCGACTAGCCTGCGGGATGCATCCTCTCGCACGTGTTTGTGCTCGACTAGCCTGCGGGATGCATCCTCTCGCACGTGTTTTTACTCGACTAGCCTGCAGGATGCATCCTCTCGCACGTGTTTTTACTCGACTAGCCTGCGGGATGCATCCTCTCGCACGTGTTTTTACTCGACTAGCCTGCGGGATGCATCCTCTCGCACGTGTTTTTGCTGGACTAGCCTGCGGGATGCATCCTCTCGCACGTGTTTTTGCTCGACTAGCCTGCGGGATGCATCCTCTCGCACGTGTTTTTACTCGACTAGCCTGCGGGATGCATCCTCTCGCACGTGTTTTTGCTGGACTAGCCTGCGGGATGCATCCTCTCGCACGTGTTTTTGCTCGACTAGGAATGCGCATCCCAAAAATCCTGCGCATGCGCATCCCACAAAACCTGCGCATGCGCATCCCACAAAACCTGCGCATGCGCATCCCACAAAACCTGCGCATGCGCATCAGACAAAACCTCGCACGTGATTTTACTCGACTAGCCTGCGGGATGCATCCTCTCGCACGTGTTTTTACTCGACTAGCCTGCAGGATGCATCCTCTCGCACGTGTTTTTACTCGACTAGCCTGCGGGATGCATCCTCTCGCACGTGTTTTTACTCGACTAGCCTGCGGGATGCATCCTCTCGCACGTGTTTTTGCTGGACTAGCCTGCGGGATGCATCCTCTCGCACGTGTTTTTGCTCGACTAGGCATGCGCTTCCCAAAAAACCTGCGCATGCGCATCCCAAAAAACCTGCGCATGCGCATCCCACAAAACCTGCGCATGCGCATCCCACAAAACCTCGCACGTGTTTTTGCTCGACTAGCCATGCGCATCCCAAAAAACCTGCGCATGCGCATCCCACGAAACCTCGCACGTGTTTTTACTCGACTAGCCTGCGGGATGCATCCTCTCGCACGTGTTTTTACTCGACTAGCCTGCGGGATGCATCCTCTCGCACGTGTTTTTACTCGACTACCCTGCGGGATGCATCCTCTCGCACGTGTTTTTGCTCGACTAGCCTGCAGGATGCATCCTCTCGCACGTGTTTTTACTCGACTAGCCTGCGGGATGCATCCTCTCGCACGTGTTTTTACTCGACTAGCCTGCGGGATGCATCCTCTCGCACGTGTTTTTACTCGACTAGCCCGGCGGGATGCATCCTCTCGCACGTGTTTTTACTCGACTAGCCTGCAGGATGCATCCTCTCGCACGTGTTTTTACTCGACTAGCCTGCGGGATGCATCCTCTCGCACGTGTTTTTGCTCGACTAGCCATGCGCATCCCAAAAAACCTGCGCATGCGCATCCCAAAAAACCTGCGCATGCGCATCCCACAAAACCTGCGCATGCGCATCCCACAAAACCAGCGCATGCGCATCCCACAAAACCTCGCACGTGTTTTTACTCGACTAGCCTGCGGGATGCATCCTCTCGCACGTGTTTTTACTCGACTAGCCTGCGGGATGCATCCTCTCGCATGTGTTTTTACTCGACTAGCCTGCGGGATGCATCCTCTCGCACGTGTTTTTACTCGACTAGCCTGCGGGATGCATCCTCTCGCACGTGTTTTTACTCGACTAGCCTGCGGGATGCATCCTCTCGCACGTGTTTTTGCTCGACTAGCCATGCGCATCCCAAAAAACCTACGCATGCGCATCCCACAAAACCTGCGCATGCGCATCCCACAAAACCTCGCACGTGTTTTTACTCGACTAGCCTGCGGGATGCATCCTCTCGCACGTGTTTTTGCTCGACTAGCCCGCGGGATGCATCCTCTCGCACGTGTTTTTACTCGACTAGCCTGCGGGATGCATCCTCTCGCACGTGTTTTTACTCGACTAGCCTGCGGGATGCATCCTCTCGCACGTATTTTTACTCGACTAGCCTGCGGGATGCATCCTCTCGCACGTGTTTTTGCTCGACTAGCCTGCGGGATGCATCCTCTCGCACGTGTTTTTGCTCGACTAGCCTGCGGGATGCATCCTCTCGCACGTGTTTTTACTCGACTAGCCTGCGGGATGCATCCTCTCGCACGTGTTTTTGCTCGACTAGGCATGCGCATCCCAAAAAACCTGCGCATGCGCATCCCAAGAAACCTGCGCATGCGCATCCCACAAAACCTGCGCATGCGCATCCCACAAAACCTCGCACGTGTTTTTACTCGACTAGCCTGCGGGATGCATCCTCTCGCACGTGTTTTTACTCGACTAGCCTGCGGGATGCATCCTCTCGCACGTGTTTCTACTCGACTAGCCTGCGGGATGCATCCTCTCGCACGTGTTTTTACTCGACTAGCCTGCGGGATGCATCGTCTCGCACGTGTTTTTACTCGACTAGCCTACGGGATGCATCCTCTCGCACGTGTTTTTGCTCGAGTAGCCATGCGCATCCCAAAAAACCTGCGCATGCGCATCCCACAAAACCTGCGCATGCGCATCCCACAAAACCTCGCACGTGTTTTTACTCGACTAGCCTGCGGGATGCATCCTCTCGCACGTGTTTTTACTCGACTAGCCTGCAGGATGCATCCTCTCGCACGTGTTTTTACTCGACTAGCCTGCGGGATGCATCCTCTCGCACGTGTTTTTGCTCGACTAGCCATGCGCATCCCAAAAAACCTGCGCATGCGCATCCCAAAAAACCTGCGCATGCGCATCCCAAAAAACCTGCGCATGCGCATCCCACAAAACCTGCGCATGCGCATCCCACAAAACCAGCGCATGCGCATCCCACAAAACCTCGCACGTGTTTTTACTCGACTAGCCTGCGGGATGCATCCTCTCGCACGTGTTTTTACTCGACTAGCCTGCGGGATGCATCCTCTCGCACGTGTTTTTACTCGACTACCCTGCGGGATGCATCCTCTCGCACGTGTTTTTACTCGACTAGCCTGCGGGATGCATCCTCTCGCACGTGTTTTTACTCGACTAGCCTGCGGGATGCATCCTCTCGCACGTGTTTTTGCTCGACTAGCCATGCGCATCCCAAAAAACCTACGCATGCGCATCCCACAAAACCTGCACATGCGCATCCCACAAAACCTCGCACGTGTTTTTACTCGACTAGCCTGCGGGATGCATCCTCTCGCACGTGTTTTTGCTCGACTAGCCCGCGGGATGCATCCTCTCGCACGTGTTTTTACTCGACTAGCCTGCGGGATGCATCCTCTCGCACGTGTTTTTACTCGACTAGCCTGCGGGATGCATCCTCTCGCACGTGTTTTTGCTGGACTAGCCTGCGGGATGCATCCTCTCGCACGTGTTTTTGCTCGACTAGGCATGCGCATCCCAAAAAACCTGCGCATGCGCATCCCAAAAAACCTGCGCATGCGCATCCCACAAAACCTCGCACGTGTTTTTACTCGACTAGCCTGCGGGATGCATCCTCTCGCACGTGTTTTTACTCGACTAGCCTGCGGGATGCATCCTCTCGCACGTGTTTTTACTCGACTAGCCTGCGGGATGCATCCTCTCGCACGTGTTTTTACTCGACTAGCCTGCGGGATGCATCCTCTCGCACGTGTTTTTGCTCGACTAGCCATGCGCATCCCAAAAAACCTGCGCATGCGCATCCCACAAAACCTGCGCATGCGCATCCCACAAAACCTCGCACGTGTTTTTACTCGACTAGCCTGCGGGATGCATCCTCTCGCACGTGTTTTTGCTGGACTAGCCTGCGGGATGCATCCTCTCGCACGTGTTTTTGCTCGACTAGCCATGCGCATCCCAAAAAACCTGCGCATGCGCATCCCACAAAACCTGCGCATGCGCATCCCACAAAACCTGCGCATGCGCATCCCACAAAACCTCGCACGTGTTTTTACTCGACTAGCCTGCGGGATGCATCCTCCCGCACGTGTTTTTGCTCGACTAGCCTGCGGGATGCATCCTCTCGCACGTGTTTTTGCTCGACTAGCCTGCGGGATGCATCCTCTCGCACGTGTTTGTGCTCGACTAGCCTGCGGGATGCATCCTCTCGCACGTGTTTTTACTCGACTAGCCTGCGGGATGCATCCTCTCGCACGTGTTTTTGCTCGACTAGCCATGCGCATCCCAAAAAACTTGCGCATGCGCATCCAACAAAACCTGCGCATGCGCATCCCACAAAACCTCGCACGTGTTTTTGCTCGACTAGCCATGCGCATACCAAAAAACCTGCGCATGCGCATCCCACGAAACCTCGCACGTGTTTTTACTCGACTAGCCTGCGGGATGCATCCTCTCGCACGTGTTTTTACTCGACTAGCCTGCGGGATGCATCCTCTCGCACGTGTTTTTACTCGACTACCCTGCGGGATGCATCCTCTCGCACGTGTTTTTGCTCGACTAGCCTGCAGGATGCATCCTCTCGCACGTGTTTTTACTCGACTAGCCTGCGGGATGCATCCTCTCGCACGTGTTTTTACTCGACTAGCCTGCGGGATGCATCCTCTCGCACGTGTTTTTACTCGACTAGCCCGGCGGGATGCATCCTCTCGCACGTGTTTTTACTCGACTAGCCTGCAGGATGCATCCTCTCGCACGTGTTTTTACTCGACTAGCCTGCGGGATGCATCCTCTCGCACGTGTTTTTGCTCGACTAGCCATGCGCATCCCAAAAAACCTGCGCATGCGCATCCCAAAAAACCTGCGCATGCGCATTCCAAAAAACCTGCGCATGCGCATCCCACAAAACCTGCGCATGCGCATCCCACAAAACCAGCGCATGCGCATCCCACAAAACCTCGCACGTGTTTTTACTCGACTAGCCTGCGGGATGCATCCTCTCGCACGTGTTTTTACTCGACTAGCCTGCGGGATGCATCCTCTCGCACGTGTTTTTACTCGACTAGCCTGCGGGATGCATCCTCTCGCACGTGTTTTTACTCGACTAGCCTGCGGGATGCATCCTCTCGCACGTGTTTTTACTCGACTAGCCTGCGGGATGCATCCTCTCGCACGTGTTTTTGCTCGACTAGCCATGCGCATCCCAAAAAACCTACGCATGCGCATCCCACAAAACCTGCGCATGCGCATCCCACAAAACCTCGCACGTGTTTTTACTCGACTAGCCTGCGGGATGCATCCTCTCGCACGTGTTTTTGCTCGACTAGCCTGCGGGATGCATCCTCTCGCACGTGTTTTTGCTCGACTAGCCTGCGGGATGCATCCTCTCGCACGTGTTTTTACTCGACTAGCCTGCGGGATGCATCCTCTCGCACGTGTTTTTGCTCAACTAGGCATGCGCATCCCAAAAAACCTGCGCATGCGCATCCCAAAAAACCTGCGCATGCGCATCCCACAAAACCTGCGCATGCGCATCCCACAAAACCTCGCACGTGTTTTTACTCGACTAGCCTGCGGGATGCATCCTCTCGCACGTGTTTTTACTCGACTAGCCTGCGGGATGCATCCTCTCGCACGTGTTTTTACTCGACTAGCCTGCGGGATGCATCCTCTCGCACGTGTTTTTGCTGGACTAGCCTGCGGGATGCATCCTCTCGCACGTGTTTTTGCTCGACTAGGCATGCGCATCCCAAAAAACCTGCGCATGCGCATTCCACAAAACCTGCGCATGCGCATCCCACAAACCCTCGCACGTGTTTTTACTCGACTAGCCTGCGGGATGCATCCTCTCGCACGTGTTTTTACTCGACTAGCCTGCGGGATGCATCCTCTCGCACGTGTTTTTGCTCGACTAGCCATGCGCATCCCAAAAAACCTGCGCATGCGCATCCCACAAAACCTGCGCATGCGCATCCCACAAAACCTCGCACGTGTTTTTACTCGACTAGCCTGCGGGATGCATCCTCTCGCACGTGTTTTTGCTGGACTAGCCTGCGGGATGCATCCTCTCGCACGTGTTTTTGCTCGACTAGCCATGCGCATCCCAAAAAACCTGCGCATGCGCATCCCACAAAACCTGCGCATGCGCATCCCACAAAACCTGCGCATGCGCATCCCACAAAACCTCGCACGTGTTTTTACTCGACTAGCCTGCGGGATGCATCCTCCCGCACGTGTTTTTGCTCGACTAGCCTGCGGGATGCATCCTCTCGCACGTGTTTTTGCTCGACTAGCCTGCGGGATGCATCCTCTCGCACGTGTTTGTGCTCGACTAGCCTGCGGGATGCATCCTCTCGCACGTGTTTTTACTCGACTAGCCTGCGGGATGCATCCTCTCGCACGTGTTTTTGCTCGACTAGCCATGCGCATCCCAAAAAACTTGCGCATGCGCATCCAACAAAACCTGCGCATGCGCATCCCACAAAACCTCGCACGTGTTTTTGCTCGACTAGCCATGCGCATACCAAAAAACCTGCGCATGCGCATCCCACGAAACCTCGCACGTGTTTTTACTCGACTAGCCTGCGGGATGCATCCTCTCGCACGTGTTTTTACTCGACTAGCCTGCGGGATGCATCCTCTCGCACGTGTTTTTACTCGACTACCCTGCGGGATGCATCCTCTCGCACGTGTTTTTGCTCGACTAGCCTGCAGGATGCATCCTCTCGCACGTGTTTTTACTCGACTAGCCTGCGGGATGCATCCTCTCGCACGTGTTTTTACTCGACTAGCCTGCGGGATGCATCCTCTCGCACGTGTTTTTACTCGACTAGCCCGGCGGGATGCATCCTCTCGCACGTGTTTTTACTCGACTAGCCTGCAGGATGCATCCTCTCGCACGTGTTTTTACTCGACTAGCCTGCGGGATGCATCCTCTCGCACGTGTTTTTGCTCGACTAGCCATGCGCATCCCAAAAAACCTGCGCATGCGCATCCCAAAAAACCTGCGCATGCGCATCCCAAAAAACCTGCGCATGCGCATCCCACAAAACCTGCGCATGCGCATCCCACAAAACCAGCGCATGCGCATCCCACAAAACCTCGCACGTGTTTTTACTCGACTAGCCTGCGGGATGCATCCTCTCGCACGTGTTTTTACTCGACTAGCCTGCGGGATGCATCCTCTCGCACGTGTTTTTACTCGACTAGCCTGCGGGATGCATCCTCTCGCACGTGTTTTTACTCGACTAGCCTGCGGGATGCATCCTCTCGCACGTGTTTTTACTCGACTAGCCTGCGGGATGCATCCTCTCGCACGTGTTTTTGCTCGACTAGCCATGCGCATCCCAAAAAACCTACGCATGCGCATCCCACAAAACCTGCGCATGCGCATCCCACAAAACCTCGCACGTGTTTTTACTCGACTAGCCTGCGGGATGCATCCTCTCGCACGTGTTTTTGCTCGACTAGCCTGCGGGATGCATCCTCTCGCACGTGTTTTTGCTCGACTAGCCTGCGGGATGCATCCTCTCGCACGTGTTTTTACTCGACTAGCCTGCGGGATGCATCCTCTCGCACGTGTTTTTGCTCAACTAGGCATGCGCATCCCAAAAAACCTGCGCATGCGCATCCCAAAAAACCTGCGCATGCGCATCCCACAAAACCTCGCACGTGTTTTTACTCGACTAGCCTGCGGGATGCATCCTCTCGCACGTGTTTTTACTCGACTAGCCTGCGGGATGCATCCTCTCGCACGTGTTTTTACTCGACTAGCCTGCGGGATGCATCCTCTCGCACGTGTTTTTGCTGGACTAGCCTGCGGGATGCATCCTCTCGCACGTGTTTTTGCTCGACTAGGCATGCGCATCCCAAAAAACCTGCGCATGCGCATTCCACAAAACCTGCGCATGCGCATCCCACAAACCCTCGCACGTGTTTTTACTCGACTAGCCTGCGGGATGCATCCTCTCGCACGTGTTTTTACTCGACTAGCCTGCGGGATGCATCCTCTCGCACGTGTTTTTGCTCGACTAGCCATGCGCATCCCAAAAAACCTGCGCATGCGCATCCCAAAAAACCTGCGCATGCGCATCCCAAAAAACCTGCGCATGCGCATCCCACAAAACCTGCGCATGCGCATCCCACAAAACCTGCGCATGCGCATCCCACAAAACCTCGCACGTGTTTTTACTCGACTAGCCTGCGGGATGCATCCTCTCGCACGTGTTTTTGCTCGACTAGCCTGCGGGATGCATCCTCTCGCACGTGTTTTTGCTCGACTAGCCTGCGGGATGCATCCTCTCGCACGTGTTTTTACTCGACTAGCCTGCGGGATGCATCCTCTCGCACGTGTTTTTGCTCAACTAGGCATGCGCATCCCAAAAAACCTGCGCATGCGCATCCCAAAAAACCTGCGCATGCGCATCCCACAAAACCTCGCACGTGTTTTTACTCGACTAGCCTGCGGGATGCATCCTCTCGCACGTGTTTTTACTCGACTAGCCTGCGGGATGCATCCTCTCGCACGTGTTTTTGCTCGACTAGCCATGCGCATCCCAAAAAACCTGCGCATGCGCATCCCAAAAAACCTGCGCATGCGCATCCCAAAAAACCTGCGCATGCGCATCCCACAAAACCTGCGCATGCGCATCCCACAAAACCAGCGCATGCGCATCCCACAAAACCTCGCACGTGTTTTTACTCGACTAGCCTGCGGGATGCATCCTCTCGCACGTGTTTTTACTCGACTAGCCTGCGGGATGCATCCTCTCGCACGTGTTTTTACTCGACTAGCCTGCGGGATGCATCCTCTCGCACGTGTTTTTACTCGACTAGCCTGCGGGATGCATCCTCTCGCACGTGTTTTTACTCGACTAGCCTGCGGGATGCATCCTCTCGCACGTGTTTTTGCTCGACTAGCCATGCGCATCCCAAAAAACCTACGCATGCGCATCCCACAAAACCTGCACATGCGCATCCCACAAAACCTCGCACGTGTTTTTACTCGACTAGCCTGCGGGATGCATCCTCTCGCACGTGTTTTTGCTCGACTAGCCCGCGGGATGCATCCTCTCGCACGTGTTTTTACTCGACTAGCCTGCGGGATGCATCCTCTCGCACGTGTTTTTACTCGACTAGCCTGCGGGATGCATCCTCTCGCACGTGTTTTTGCTGGACTAGCCTGCGGGATGCATCCTCTCGCACGTGTTTTTGCTCGACTAGGCATGCGCATCCCAAAAAACCTGCGCATGCGCATCCCAAAAAACCTGCGCATGCGCATCCCACAAAACCTCGCACGTGTTTTTACTCGACTAGCCTGCGGGATGCATCCTCTCGCACGTGTTTTTACTCGACTAGCCTGCGGGATGCATCCTCTCGCACGTGTTTTTACTCGACTAGCCTGCGGGATGCATCCTCTCGCACGTGTTTTTACTCGACTAGCCTGCGGGATGCATCCTCTCGCACGTGTTTTTGCTCGACTAGCCATGCGCATCCCAAAAAACCTGCGCATGCGCATCCCACAAAACCTGCGCATGCGCATCCCACAAAACCTCGCACGTGTTTTTACTCGACTAGCCTGCGGGATGCATCCTCTCGCACGTGTTTTTGCTGGACTAGCCTGCGGGATGCATCCTCTCGCACGTGTTTTTGCTCGACTAGCCATGCGCATCCCAAAAAACCTGCGCATGCGCATCCCACAAAACCTGCGCATGCGCATCCCACAAAACCTGCGCATGCGCATCCCACAAAACCTCGCACGTGTTTTTACTCGACTAGCCTGCGGGATGCATCCTCCCGCACGTGTTTTTGCTCGACTAGCCTGCGGGATGCATCCTCTCGCACGTGTTTTTGCTCGACTAGCCTGCGGGATGCATCCTCTCGCACGTGTTTGTGCTCGACTAGCCTGCGGGATGCATCCTCTCGCACGTGTTTTTACTCGACTAGCCTGCGGGATGCATCCTCTCGCACGTGTTTTTGCTCGACTAGCCATGCGCATCCCAAAAAACTTGCGCATGCGCATCCAACAAAACCTGCGCATGCGCATCCCACAAAACCTCGCACGTGTTTTTGCTCGACTAGCCATGCGCATACCAAAAAACCTGCGCATGCGCATCCCACGAAACCTCGCACGTGTTTTTACTCGACTAGCCTGCGGGATGCATCCTCTCGCACGTGTTTTTACTCGACTAGCCTGCGGGATGCATCCTCTCGCACGTGTTTTTACTCGACTACCCTGCGGGATGCATCCTCTCGCACGTGTTTTTGCTCGACTAGCCTGCAGGATGCATCCTCTCGCACGTGTTTTTACTCGACTAGCCTGCGGGATGCATCCTCTCGCACGTGTTTTTACTCGACTAGCCTGCGGGATGCATCCTCTCGCACGTGTTTTTACTCGACTAGCCCGGCGGGATGCATCCTCTCGCACGTGTTTTTACTCGACTAGCCTGCAGGATGCATCCTCTCGCACGTGTTTTTACTCGACTAGCCTGCGGGATGCATCCTCTCGCACGTGTTTTTGCTCGACTAGCCATGCGCATCCCAAAAAACCTGCGCATGCGCATCCCAAAAAACCTGCGCATGCGCATTCCAAAAAACCTGCGCATGCGCATCCCACAAAACCTGCGCATGCGCATCCCACAAAACCAGCGCATGCGCATCCCACAAAACCTCGCACGTGTTTTTACTCGACTAGCCTGCGGGATGCATCCTCTCGCACGTGTTTTTACTCGACTAGCCTGCGGGATGCATCCTCTCGCACGTGTTTTTACTCGACTAGCCTGCGGGATGCATCCTCTCGCACGTGTTTTTACTCGACTAGCCTGCGGGATGCATCCTCTCGCACGTGTTTTTACTCGACTAGCCTGCGGGATGCATCCTCTCGCACGTGTTTTTGCTCGACTAGCCATGCGCATCCCAAAAAACCTACGCATGCGCATCCCACAAAACCTGCGCATGCGCATCCCACAAAACCTCGCACGTGTTTTTACTCGACTAGCCTGCGGGATGCATCCTCTCGCACGTGTTTTTGCTCGACTAGCCTGCGGGATGCATCCTCTCGCACGTGTTTTTGCTCGACTAGCCTGCGGGATGCATCCTCTCGCACGTGTTTTTACTCGACTAGCCTGCGGGATGCATCCTCTCGCACGTGTTTTTGCTCAACTAGGCATGCGCATCCCAAAAAACCTGCGCATGCGCATCCCAAAAAACCTGCGCATGCGCATCCCACAAAACCTGCGCATGCGCATCCCACAAAACCTCGCACGTGTTTTTACTCGACTAGCCTGCGGGATGCATCCTCTCGCACGTGTTTTTACTCGACTAGCCTGCGGGATGCATCCTCTCGCACGTGTTTTTACTCGACTAGCCTGCGGGATGCATCCTCTCGCACGTGTTTTTGCTGGACTAGCCTGCGGGATGCATCCTCTCGCACGTGTTTTTGCTCGACTAGGCATGCGCATCCCAAAAAACCTGCGCATGCGCATTCCACAAAACCTGCGCATGCGCATCCCACAAACCCTCGCACGTGTTTTTACTCGACTAGCCTGCGGGATGCATCCTCTCGCACGTGTTTTTACTCGACTAGCCTGCGGGATGCATCCTCTCGCACGTGTTTTTGCTCGACTAGCCATGCGCATCCCAAAAAACCTGCGCATGCGCATCCCACAAAACCTGCGCATGCGCATCCCACAAAACCTCGCACGTGTTTTTACTCGACTAGCCTGCGGGATGCATCCTCTCGCACGTGTTTTTGCTGGACTAGCCTGCGGGATGCATCCTCTCGCACGTGTTTTTGCTCGACTAGCCATGCGCATCCCAAAAAACCTGCGCATGCGCATCCCACAAAACCTGCGCATGCGCATCCCACAAAACCTGCGCATGCGCATCCCACAAAACCTCGCACGTGTTTTTACTCGACTAGCCTGCGGGATGCATCCTCCCGCACGTGTTTTTGCTCGACTAGCCTGCGGGATGCATCCTCTCGCACGTGTTTTTGCTCGACTAGCCTGCGGGATGCATCCTCTCGCACGTGTTTGTGCTCGACTAGCCTGCGGGATGCATCCTCTCGCACGTGTTTTTACTCGACTAGCCTGCGGGATGCATCCTCTCGCACGTGTTTTTGCTCGACTAGCCATGCGCATCCCAAAAAACTTGCGCATGCGCATCCAACAAAACCTGCGCATGCGCATCCCACAAAACCTCGCACGTGTTTTTGCTCGACTAGCCATGCGCATACCAAAAAACCTGCGCATGCGCATCCCACGAAACCTCGCACGTGTTTTTACTCGACTAGCCTGCGGGATGCATCCTCTCGCACGTGTTTTTACTCGACTAGCCTGCGGGATGCATCCTCTCGCACGTGTTTTTACTCGACTACCCTGCGGGATGCATCCTCTCGCACGTGTTTTTGCTCGACTAGCCTGCAGGATGCATCCTCTCGCACGTGTTTTTACTCGACTAGCCTGCGGGATGCATCCTCTCGCACGTGTTTTTACTCGACTAGCCTGCGGGATGCATCCTCTCGCACGTGTTTTTACTCGACTAGCCCGGCGGGATGCATCCTCTCGCACGTGTTTTTACTCGACTAGCCTGCAGGATGCATCCTCTCGCACGTGTTTTTACTCGACTAGCCTGCGGGATGCATCCTCTCGCACGTGTTTTTGCTCGACTAGCCATGCGCATCCCAAAAAACCTGCGCATGCGCATCCCAAAAAACCTGCGCATGCGCATTCCAAAAAACCTGCGCATGCGCATCCCACAAAACCTGCGCATGCGCATCCCACAAAACCAGCGCATGCGCATCCCACAAAACCTCGCACGTGTTTTTACTCGACTAGCCTGCGGGATGCATCCTCTCGCACGTGTTTTTACTCGACTAGCCTGCGGGATGCATCCTCTCGCACGTGTTTTTACTCGACTAGCCTGCGGGATGCATCCTCTCGCACGTGTTTTTACTCGACTAGCCTGCGGGATGCATCCTCTCGCACGTGTTTTTACTCGACTAGCCTGCGGGATGCATCCTCTCGCACGTGTTTTTGCTCGACTAGCCATGCGCATCCCAAAAAACCTACGCATGCGCATCCCACAAAACCTGCGCATGCGCATCCCACAAAACCTCGCACGTGTTTTTACTCGACTAGCCTGCGGGATGCATCCTCTCGCACGTGTTTTTGCTCGACTAGCCTGCGGGATGCATCCTCTCGCACGTGTTTTTGCTCGACTAGCCTGCGGGATGCATCCTCTCGCACGTGTTTTTACTCGACTAGCCTGCGGGATGCATCCTCTCGCACGTGTTTTTGCTCAACTAGGCATGCGCATCCCAAAAAACCTGCGCATGCGCATCCCAAAAAACCTGCGCATGCGCATCCCACAAAACCTCGCACGTGTTTTTACTCGACTAGCCTGCGGGATGCATCCTCTCGCACGTGTTTTTACTCGACTAGCCTGCGGGATGCATCCTCTCGCACGTGTTTTTACTCGACTAGCCTGCGGGATGCATCCTCTCGCACGTGTTTTTGCTGGACTAGCCTGCGGGATGCATCCTCTCGCACGTGTTTTTGCTCGACTAGGCATGCGCATCCCAAAAAACCTGCGCATGCGCATTCCACAAAACCTGCGCATGCGCATCCCACAAACCCTCGCACGTGTTTTTACTCGACTAGCCTGCGGGATGCATCCTCTCGCACGTGTTTTTACTCGACTAGCCTGCGGGATGCATCCTCTCGCACGTGTTTTTGCTCGACTAGCCATGCGCATCACAAAAAACCTGCGCATGCGCATCCCAAAAAACCTGCGCATGCGCATCCCAAAAAACCTGCGCATGCGCATCCCACAAAACCTGCGCATGCGCATCCCACAAAACCTGCGCATGCGCATCCCACAAAACCTGCGCATGCGCATCCCACAAAACCTGCGCATGCGCATCCCACAAAACCTCGCACGTGATTTTACTCGACTAGCCTGCGGGATGCATCCTCTCGCACGTGTTTTTACTCGACTAGCCTGCAGGATGCATCCTCTCGCACGTGTTTTTACTCGACTAGCCTGCGGGATGCATCCTCTCGCACGTGTTTTTACTCGACTAGCCTGCGGGATGCATCCTCTCGCACGTGTTTTTGCTGGACTAGCCTGCGGGATGCATCCTCTCGCACGTGTTTTTGCTCGACTAGGCATGCGCATCCCAAAAAACCTGCGCATGCGCATCCCAAAAAACCTGCGCATGCGCATCCCACAAAACCTGCGCATGCGCATCCCACAAAACCTCGCACGTGTTTTTACTCGACTAGCCTGCGGGATGCATCCTCTCGCACGTGTTTTTACTCGACTAGCCTGCGGGATGCATCCTCTCGCACGTGTTTCTACTCGACTAGCCTGCGGGATGCATCCTCTCGCACGTGTTTTTACTCGACTAGCCTGCGGGATGCATCGTCTCGCACGTGTTTTTACTCGACTAGCCTGCGGGATGCATCCTCTCGCACGTGTTTTTGCTCGACTAGCCATGCGCATCCCAAAAAATCTGCGCATGCGCATCCCACAATACCTGCGCATGCGCATCCCACAAAACCTCGCACGTGTTTGTGCTCGACTAGCCTGCGGGATGCATCCTTTCGCACGTGTTTTTACTCGACTAGCCTGCGGGATGCATCCTCTCGCACGTGTTTTTGCTCGACTAGCCTGCGGGATGCATCCTCCCGCACGTGTTTTTGCTCGACTAGCCTGCGGGATGCATCCTCTCGCACGTGTTTTTGCTCGACTAGCCTGCGGGATGCATCCTCTCGCACGTGTTTTTACTCGACTACCCTGCGGGATGCATCCTCTCGCACGTGTTTTTGCTCGACTAGCCATGCGCATCCCAAAAAACCTGCGCATGCGCATCCCAAAAAACCTGCGCATGCGCATCCCACAAAACCTGCGCATGCGCATCCCACAAAACCTCGCACGTGTTTTTACTCGACTAGCCTGCGGGATGCATCCTCTCGCACGTGTTTTTGCTCGACTAGCCTGCGGGATGCATCCTCTCGCACGTGTTTTTGCTCGACTAGCCATGCGCATCCCAAAAAACCTGCGCATTGCGCATCCCACAAAACCTGCGCATGCGCATCCCACAAAACCTCGCACGTGTTTTTACTCGCTAGCCTGCGGGATGCATCCTCTCGCACGTGTTTTTGCTCGACTAGCCTGCGGGATGCATCCTCTCGCACGTGTTTTTGCTCGACTAGTCTGCGGGATGCATCCTCTCGCACGTGTTTGTGCTCGACTAGCCTGCGGGATGCATCCTCTCGCACGTGTTTTTACTCGACTAGCCATGCGCATCCCAAAAAACCTGCGCATGCGCATCCCACAAAACCTGCGCATGCGCATCCCACAAAACCTCGCACGTGTTTTTGCTCGACTAGCCATGCGCATCCCAAAAAACCTGCGCATGCGCATCCCACGAAACCT